>NW_024404840.1:0-22576 GCF_905171775.1 Rana temporaria
CACAGACCATTCCACCGGGAGACCCAACACAGGTCAGGGGGGAGGGGAGAGAGACGAGTGTCACCAACCATACACAGACCATTCCACCGGGAGACCCAACACAGGTCAGGGGGGAGGGGAGAGAGACGAGTGTCACCAACCATACACAGACCATTCCACCGGGAGACCCAACACAGGTCAGGGGGGGGGGGAGAGAGACGAGTGTCACCAACCATACACAGACCATTCCACCGGGAGACCCAACACAGGTCAGGGGGGAGGGGAGAGAGACGAGTGTCACCAACCATACACAGACCATTCCACCGGGAGACCCAACACAGGTCAGGGGGGAGGGGAGAGAGACGAGTGTCACCAACCATACACAGACCATTCCACCGGGAGACCCAACACAGGTCAGGGGGGAGGGGAGAGAGACGAGTGTCACCAACCATACACAGACCATTCCACCGGGAGACCCAACACAGGTCAGGGGGGAGGGGAGAGACGAGTGTCACCAACCATACACAGACCATTCCACCGGGAGACCCAACACAGGTCAGGGGGGAGGGGAGAGAGACGAGTGTCACCAACCATACACAGACCATTCCACCGGGAGACCCAACACAGGTCAGGGGGGGAGGGGAGAGAGACGAGTGTCACCAACCATACACAGACCATTCCACCGGGAGACCCAACACAGGTCAGGGGGGAGGGGAGAGAGACGAGTGTCACCAACCATACACAGACCATTCCACCGGGAGACCCAACACAGGTCAGGGGGGGAGGGGAGAGAGACGAGTGTCACCAACCATACACAGACCATTCCACCGGGAGACCCAACACAGGTCAGGGGGGGGGGGGGAGAGACGAGTGTCACCAACCATACACAGACCATTCCACCGGGAGACCCAACACAGGTCAGGGGGGAGGGGAGAGAGACGAGTGTCACCAACCATACACAGACCATTCCACCGGGAGACCCAACACAGGTCAGGGGGGAGGGAGAGAGACGAGTGTCACCAACCATACACAGACCATTCCACCGGGAGACCCAACACAGGTCAGGGGGGAGGGGAGAGACGAGTGTCACCAACCATACACAGACCATTCCACCGGGAGACCCAACACAGGTCAGGGGGGAGGGGAGAGAGACGAGTGTCACCAACCATACACAGACCATTCCACCGGGAGACCCAACACAGGTCAGGGGGGAGGGGAGAGAGACGAGTGTCACCAACCATACACAGACCATTCCACCGGGAGACCCAACACAGGTCAGGGGGGAGGGGAGAGAGACGAGTGTCACCAACCATACACAGACCATTCCACCGGGAGACCCAACACAGGTCAGGGGGGAGGGGAGAGACGAGTGTCACCAACCATACACAGACCATTCCACCGGGAGACCCAACACAGGTCAGGGGGGAGGGGAGAGAGACGAGTGTCACCAACCATACACAGACCATTCCACCGGGAGACACAACACAGGTCGGGGGGGAGGGGAGAGAGACGAGTGTCACCAACCATACACAGACCATTCCACCGGGAGACCCAACACAGGTCAGGGGGGAGGGGAGAGAGACGAGTGTCACCAACCATACACAGACCATTCCACCGGGAGACCCAACACAGGTCAGGGGGGAGGGGAGAGAGACGAGTGTCACCAACCATACACAGACCATTCCACCGGGAGACCCAACACAGGTCAGGGGGGAGGGGAGAGAGACGAGTGTCACCAACCATACACAGACCATTCCACCGGGAGACCCAACACAGGTCAGGGGGGGGGGGAGAGAGACGAGTGTCACCAACCATACACAGACCATTCCACCGGGAGACCCAACACAGGTCAGGGGGGGAGGGGAGAGAGACGAGTGTCACCAACCATACACAGACCATTCCACCGGGAGACCCAACACAGGTCAGGGGGGGAGGGGAGAGAGACGAGTGTCACCAACCATACACAGACCATTCCACCGGGAGACCCAACACAGGTCAGGGGGGGAGGGGAGAGAGACGAGTGTCACCAACCATACACAGACCATTCCACCGGGAGACCCAACACAGGTCAGGGGGGAGGGGAGAGAGACGAGTGTCACCAACCATACACAGACCATTCCACCGGGAGACCCAACACAGGTCAGGGGGGAGGGGAGAGAGACGAGTGTCACCAACCATACACAGACCATTCCACCGGGAGACCCAACACAGGTCAGGGGGGAGGGGAGAGAGACGAGTGTCACCAACCATACACAGACCATTCCACCGGGAGACCCAACACAGGTCAGGGGGGGGGGGAGAGAGACGAGTGTCACCAACCATACACAGACCATTCCACCGGGAGACCCAACACAGGTCAGGGGGGAGGGGAGAGAGACGAGTGTCACCAACCATACACAGACCATTCCACCGGGAGACCCAACACAGGTCAGGGGGGGGGGGAGAGAGACGAGTGTCACCAACCATACACAGACCATTCCACCGGGAGACCCAACACAGGTCAGGGGGGAGGGGAGAGAGACGAGTGTCACCAACCATACACAGACCATTCCACCGGGAGACCCAACACAGGTCAGGGGGGAGGGGAGAGAGACGAGTGTCACCAACCATACACAGACCATTCCACCGGGAGACCCAACACAGGTCAGGGGGGGGGGAGAGAGACGAGTGTCACCAACCATACACAGACCATTCCACCGGGAGACCCAACACAGGTCAGGGGGGGAGGGGAGAGAGACGAGTGTCACCAACCATACACAGACCATTCCACCGGGAGACCCAACACAGGTCAGGGGGGAGGGGAGAGAGACGAGTGTCACCAACCATACACAGACCATTCCACCGGGAGACCCAACACAGGTCAGGGGGGAGGGGAGAGAGACGAGTGTCACCAACCATACACAGACCATTCCACCGGGAGACCCAACACAGGTCAGGGGGGGAGGGGAGAGAGACGAGTGTCACCAACCATACACAGACCATTCCACCGGGAGACACAACACAGGTCAGGGGGGAGGGGAGAGAGACGAGTGTCACCAACCATACACAGACCATTCCACCGGGAGACCCAACACAGGTCAGGGGGGAGGGGAGAGAGACGAGTGTCACCAACCATACACAGACCATTCCACCGGGAGACACAACACAGGTCAGGGGGGAGGGGAGAGAGACGAGTGTCACCAACCATACACAGACCATTCCACCGGGAGACCCAACACAGGTCAGGGGGGAGGGGAGAGACGAGTGTCACCAACCATACACAGACCATTCCACCGGGAGACCCAACACAGGTCAGGGGGGAGGGGAGAGAGACGAGTGTCACCAACCATACACAGACCATTCCACCGGGAGACCCAACACAGGTCAGGGGGGAGGGGAGAGAGACGAGTGTCACCAACCATACACAGACCATTCCACCGGGAGACCCAACACAGGTCAGGGGGGAGGGGAGAGAGACGAGTGTCACCAACCATACACAGACCATTCCACCGGGAGACACAACACAGGTCAGGGGGGGAGGGGAGAGAGACGAGTGTCACCAACCATACACAGACCATTCCACCGGGAGACCCAACACAGGTCAGGGGGAGGGGAGAGAGACGAGTGTCACCAACCATACACAGACCATTCCACCGGGAGACACAACACAGGTCAGGGGGGAGGGGAGAGAGACGAGTGTCACCAACCATACACAGACCATTCCACCGGGAGACCCAACACAGGTCAGGGGGGAGGGGAGAGAGACGAGTGTCACCAACCATACACAGACCATTCCACCGGGAGACCCAACACAGGTCAGGGGGGAGGGGAGAGAGACGAGTGTCACCAACCATACACAGACCATTCCACCGGGAGACCCAACACAGGTCAGGGGGGAGGGGAGAGACGAGTGTCACCAACCATACACAGACCATTCCACCGGGAGACCCAACACAGGTCAGGGGGGAGGGGAGAGAGACGAGTGTCACCAACCATACACAGACCATTCCACCGGGAGACACAACACAGGTCAGGGGGGAGGGGAGAGAGACGAGTGTCACCAACCATACACAGACCATTCCACCGGGAGACCCAACACAGGTCAGGGGGGAGGGGGAGAGAGACGAGTGTCACCAACCATACACAGACCATTCCACCGGGAGACCCAACACAGGTCAGGGGGGAGGGGAGAGAGACGAGTGTCACCAACCATACACAGACCATTCCACCGGGAGACCCAACACAGGTCAGGGGGGAGGGGAGAGAGACGAGTGTCACCAACCATACACAGACCATTCCACCGGGAGACCCAACACAGGTCAGGGGGGAGGGGAGAGAGACGAGTGTCACCAACCATACACAGACCATTCCACCGGGAGACCCAACACAGGTCAGGGGGGAGGGGAGAGAGACGAGTGTCACCAACCATACACAGACCATTCCACCGGGAGACCCAACACAGGTCAGGGGGGAGGGGAGAGAGACGAGTGTCACCAACCATACACAGACCATTCCACCGGGAGACCCAACACAGGTCAGGGGGGAGGGGAGAGAGACGAGTGTCACCAACCATACACAGACCATTCCACCGGGAGACCCAACACAGGTCAGGGGGGAGGGGAGAGAGACGAGTGTCACCAACCATACACAGACCATTCCACCGGGAGACCCAACACAGGTCAGGGGGGGGGGGAGAGAGAGACGAGTGTCACCAACCATACACAGACCATTCCACCGGGAGACCCAACACAGGTCAGGGGGGAGGGGAGAGAGACGAGTGTCACCAACCATACACAGACCATTCCACCGGGAGACCCAACACAGGTCAGGGGGGAGGGGAGAGAGACGAGTGTCACCAACCATACACAGACCATTCCACCGGGAGACCCAACACAGGTCAGGGGGGAGGGGAGAGAGACGAGTGTCACCAACCATACACAGACCATTCCACCGGGAGACACAACACAGGTCAGGGGGGAGGGGAGAGAGACGAGTGTCACCAACCATACACAGACCATTCCACCGGGAGACCCAACACAGGTCAGGGGGGAGGGGAGAGAGACGAGTGTCACCAACCATACACAGACCATTCCACCGGGAGACCCAACACAGGTCAGGGGGGAGGGGAGAGACGAGTGTCACCAACCATACACAGACCATTCCACCGGGAGACCCAACACAGGTCAGGGGGGAGGGGAGAGAGACGAGTGTCACCAACCATACACAGACCATTCCACCGGGAGACCCAACACAGGTCAGGGGGGGAGGGGAGAGAGACGAGTGTCACCAACCATACACAGACCATTCCACCGGGAGACCCAACACAGGTCAGGGGGGAGGGGAGAGAGACGAGTGTCACCAACCATACACAGACCATTCCACCGGGAGACCCAACACAGGTCAGGGGGGAGGGGAGAGAGACGAGTGTCACCAACCATACACAGACCATTCCACCGGGAGACCCAACACAGGTCAGGGAAAATTCAGTTACAGGTAAGGGGACACCTAGGAGTGTTGAGTGGTACCTGGCCAAGTCTTGTACGGACTCATCACTGAGGTTGTTGCAGGAGAGGATCAGGTGAGATAAGACACAACCATCCTGCCAGACAAAGACATGAGAAGGGTCATCAGAAATAACATTTGGATGGAGGACCGCCATGTCCCCAGAAAGAGGACCGCCCTGCATTCAGGTCCAGGGCCGCCCCGTGTCCGGATGTAGGGACGCCCCCGGGTCCGGATGTAGGGCCGCCTCCCCGTGTCCGGATGTAGGGC
Source organism: Rana temporaria (assembly GCF_905171775.1). Lineage (NCBI taxonomy): Eukaryota > Metazoa > Chordata > Amphibia > Anura > Ranidae > Rana > Rana temporaria. The sequence continues at coordinate 5,731 of NW_024404840.1, forward strand.
CGCCCCCCACCCCCCCCCGTGTCCGGATGCAGGGCCGCCCCCCCGTGTCCGGATGTAGGACCGCCCCCCGTGTCCGGATGCAGGGCCGCCCCCCCCCGTGTCCGGATGCAGGGCCGCCCCCCCGTGTCCGGATGCAGGGCCGCCCCCCCGTGTCCGGATGCAGGGCCGCCCCCCCGTGTCCGGATGCAGGGCCGGTATTGATGGGTATTCGATGTGGGTACAAACAGGAGAAAAATTAATCAGCCCCGTGAGAAGAGACGGCAGGGAGAAGATCACCATCCTGGGATTCCACACTTACCTGAGACAGATATCTGACCACAGACTCAACCATAAGGGCCTCCCCGGTGGTCACAGCCTGGAGATCCAGCCGGGAGATGATGTCATGAGGAAGAGTCTTCAGGATCAGCTCCACTCCAATGGAGCCCAGAGGATTATGGGAAAGGGAGATGTTCTTCATGTGGACACTGCCTACAGGAGACCAGAACTCTGATTACAGTACGCAAGGAGAGGAGACTAGAGGGAGCGGAGCTGAGGAGAGGAGACTAGGAGGGAGCGGAGCTGAGGAGAGGAGACTAGAGGGAGCGGAGCTGGGGAGAGGAGACTAGAGGGAGCGGAGGAGAGGAGACTAGAGGCAGCGGAGGAGAGGAGACTAGGAGGGAGCGGAGCTGAGGAGAGGAGACTAGAGGGAGCGGAGGAGACTAGGAGGGAGCGGAGGAGAGGAGACTAGGAGGGAGCGGAGCTGAGGAGAGGAGACTAGGAGGGAGAGGAGCCGAGGAGAGGAGAGGAGACTAGGAGGGAGCGGAGCTGAGGAGAGGAGAGGAGACTAGGAGGGAGCGGAGCTGAGGAGAGGAGAGGAGACTAGGAGGGAGCGGAGCTGAGGAGAGGAGACTAGGAGGGAGCGGAGCTGAGGAGAGGAGACTAGGAGGGAGCGGAGCTGAGGAGAGGAGACTAGGAGGGAGCGGAGCTGAGGAGAGGAGACTAGGAGGGAGCGGAGCTGAGGAGAGGAGACTAGGAGGGAGCGGAGCTGAGGAGAGGAGACTAGAGGGAGCGGAGCTGAGGAGAGGAGACTAGGAGGGAGCAGAGGAGAGGAGACTAGGAGGGAGCAGACCTGAGGAGAGGAGACTAGAGGGAGCAGAGCTGAGGAGAGGAGACTAGGAGGGAGAGGAGCTGAGGAGAGGAGACTAGGAGGGAGAGGAGCCGAGGAGAGGAGACTAGGAGGGAGCGGAGCTGAGGAGAGGAGACTAGGAGGGAGCGGAGCTGAGGAGAGGAGACTAGAGGGAGAGGACCTGAGGAGAGGAGACTAGAGGGAGCGGAGGAGAGGAGACTAGGAGGGAGCGGACTTGAGGAGAGGAGACTAGAGGGAGAGGAGACTAGAGGGAGCGGAGCTGGGGAGAGGAGACTAGAGGGGAGAGGAGCTGAGGAGAGGAGACTAGAGGGAGAGGACCTGAGGAGAGGAGACTAGAGGGAGAGGACCTGAGGAGATTATAGGGAGCGGACCTGAGGAGAGGAGGCTATAGAGATTGGATCTGAGGAGACTATAGGGACCGGAGCTGAGTAGAACAGACTATAGGGATTGGATCTAAGGAGACTATAGGGATTGGATCTGAGGAGACTATAGGGATTGGATCTGAGGAGACTATAGGGATTGGATCTGAGGAGACTATAGGGATTGGATCTGAGGAGACGAGACTATAAGGATTGGATCTATGGAGGACGAGACTATAGGGATTGGATTTGAGGAGACGAGACTATAGGGATTGGATCTGAGGAGACGAGACTATAGGGATTGGATCTGAGGAGGACGAGGCTATAGGGATTGGATCTGAGGAGACGAGACTATAGGAATTGGATCTGAGGAGACGAGGCTATAGGGATTGGATCTGAGGAGACGAGACTATAGGAATTGGATCTGAGGAGACGAGACTATAGGGATTGGATCTGAGGAGACGAGACTATAGGGATTGGATCTGAGAAGAACAGACTATAGGGATTGGATCTGAGGAGAGGAGACTATAGGGACTGGAGCCACCTACAGAACTCTCTCTGACTTTTTGCCATATATGGAGTACATTTCAGGAACTCACCTCTGAAGGCGTCTGCCAGCAGGAGGCGATATTGCTGCAGGAATTTGGCGGAGAGCTGGCACCCCCGGAGGTTGATAGTGGTCAGTACAGGGCAATGGTGGAGCAGAGAGGCCAGAGGTTGTGTCAGCCCATCCCCCAGAGGGTTCAAGCTGAGATCCAACTCCTCAAGTTTCTAAAGAGAAGACAAACCATGCACTGAGTATCAGACGAGGACAAAGGCCAATGTTTCCCACCAATCAGAATCTTACCTCAAAGTGCCCCCCATCTGCCGGCATCAACTTCCTGATCCCCTCCTGGGTCAGCCGGTTACAGGACAGGTTGAGATGAGTTAAGTGGGGGATGGTACAGAGCATGGCCGAGAGCTCCTCCATATCTGCGTCTCCCAGGACGTTCCCACTCAGGTGCAATTGGCGTAAGGATGACTGCAACTTCAACGCACGCAGCAGGGGGCACAATTCCACCGACTTCAGGGCCAAGCGGCAGAGAGACAAGCAGGTGCTGACCTCCTGCTGCTCCAGAGCCTTCAGTACCAGATCGTTCTCCTCTGCAAGAGAGCACATTGAGGGAGATCAGAATGGACCCCAGAACATCCTGGTGGATCATAATGGACCCCAGAACATCCTGGTGGAGCATAATGGACCCCAGAACATCCTGGTGGAGCATAACGGAACCCAGAACATCCTGGTGGAGCATAATGGACCCCAGAACATCCTGGTGGAGTATAATGGACCCCAGAACATAATGGTCCCGAGAACATCCTGGTGGATCATAATGGACCCCAGAACATCCTGGTGGATCATAATGGACCCCAGAACATCCTGGTGGATCATAATGGACCCCAGAACATCCTGGTGGATCATAATGGACCCCAGAACATCCTGGTGGATCATAATGGACCCCAGAACATCCTGGTGGATCATAATGGACCCCAGAACATCCTGGTGGATCATAATGGTCCCGAGAACATCCTGGTGGATCATAACGGACCCCAGAACATCCTGGTGGATCATAATGGACCCCAGAACATCCTGGTGGATCATAATGGTCCCGAGAACATCCTGGTGGATCATAACGGACCCCAGAACATCCTGGTGGATCATAACGGACCCCAGAACATCCTGGTGGATCATAACGGACCCCAGAACATCCTGGTGGAGCAGAACGGACCCCAGAACATCCTGGTGGAGCATAATGGACCCCAGAACATCCTGGTGGAGCATAATGGACCCCAGAACATCCTGGTGGATCAGAACGGACCCCAGAACATCCTGGTGGATCAGAATGGACCCCAGAACATCCTGGTGGAGCATAATGGACCCCAGAACATCCTGGTGGATCATAACAGAACATCCTGGTGGATCATAACAGAACATCCTGGTGGATCATAACGGAACCCAGAACATCCTGGTGGAGCAGAACGGAACCCAGAACATCCTGGTGGATCAGAATGGACCCGAGAACATCCTGGTGGATCAGAATGGACCCGAGGACATCCTGGTGGATCATAACGGAACCCAGAACATCCTGGTGGATCATAACGGAACCCAGAACATCCTGGTGGAGCAGAACGGTCCCCAGAACATCCTGGTGGAGCAGAACGGTCCCCAGAACATCCTGGTGGATCATAATGGTCCCCAGAACATCCTGGTGGAGCAGAATGGACCCCAGAACATCCTGGTGGATCATAATGGTCCCCAGAACATCCTGGTGGAGCAGAACGGTCCCCAGAACATCCTGGTGGAGCAGAACGGTCCCCAGAACATCCTGGTGGAGCAGAACGGACCCCAGAACATCCTGGTGGAGCAGAACGGACCCCAGAACATCCTGGTGGATCATAATGGACCCCAGAACATCCTGGTGGAGCAGAACGGACCCCAGAACATCCTGGTGGAGCAGAACGGTCCCCAGAACATCCTGGTGGAGCAGAACGGTCCCCAGAACATCCCGGTGGAGCAGAACGGACCCCAGAACATCCTGGTGGAGCAGAACGGTCCCCAGAACATCCTGGAGGAGCAGAACGGACCCCAGAACATGCTGGTGGAGCAGAACGGTCCCAAGAACATCCTAGAGGATCCGTCTATGAAGATGAACACTTACTGACACCAAGACTCTGACATGACTTCTTGTAGCGATCGGTCAGTGGTGGTAGATCCCAGGAATGGACCTCGGCCAGAACCTGAAATACAAACCTGAAATGAGGACTTCTCCAATCTATTGTCCACCTGCCAGACAGGAAGGTGAAGTGACTTACCTCCTCGTTGCTCTGCAAGACATAGAGAATGAGGTCCTGAGGGTCCAGCAAGGCTCCTTCTTTCTTCAGGGTGAGTCGGGGCCGCAGGCCGCTGCTTTGGTAATACCGCTGAGAAGCCTGTTCAGCCAACCAGGAGATCTCCCGAGTCTCACAGTCACTGGAGGAAGAAGACAACGCGTTATCGTCCACACCAATCAGAATGCTGTGCAGACATACACCCCGCCCATGTGTGATGACAACAGGAATTCTGCCCTGTTAATTCCATATCTTGGAGTGCAGTACAAGACTAGATATTCATAGACCTTGGGTTATATGCCTCTGCCCTCAGGTGATTGGACACCAAGCTTTGCCCACCGATGTGTACCCTCCTAAAACCCCGCCCACTCCATGCAATCAGTAAGGAGATCCGAGTGGAGGGACCTGTGCCCTGTACTGTATTCCCTCCATCTTCATTGTACAGGACACAGGAAGGGGATTCATAGACCATGGGGTGTCAGGAGAAGACTGGAGGGGAGAGACCTGTGCCCTGTACTGTATTCCCTCCATCTTCATTGTACAGGACACAGGAAGGGGATTCATAGACCATGGGGCGTCAGGAGAAGACTGGAGGGGAGAGACCCATGTCTTGTACTGTACTCCCATCATCATGCTCTAACCCTCCAGAATCGCAGAGACAACCAAATGGACTAAAGTGCCAGAAAGATGAGGAGAAGACAAGGATCCTCAGACACCCAAGTCTCTGGTACCACCAATTCCTCCTGTAGGCGTCAGTATGACCCGACAGAGGTTTACGGATTGTCCTGCTCAGTATAGGGAGACGAGAGAGCAGACAGTGCCGCCCCCTTTCCCACAATGTAACTCATGTACACTTACCTGTGAGGGATGGGGATGAGGAAGACGTTATCCTGAACTATGACCCGCACTCTCATTGGTGGAGGCAGAGAAGGGGTCACTGTTGGCATCTGTAAGAAATAAAGAGGGAAATTAGTTCACAAGAGACATACTGAACACCCCGCAATATGATGTCACCCCAAACCGCCATCACATCGGGGTCACCCAAAACCGCCATCACATCGGGGTCACCCAAAACCGCCATCACATCGGGGTCACCCAAAACCGCCATCACATCGGGGTCACCCCAAACCACCATCACATCGGGGTCACCCCAAACCACCATCACATCGGGGTCACCCAAAACTGCCATCACATCGGGGTCACCCAAAACCGCCATCACATCGGGGTCACCCCAAACCACCATCACATCGGGGTCACCCAAAACTGCCATCACATCGGGGTCACCCCAAACCACCATCACATCGGGGTCACCCCAAACCACCATCACATCGGGGTCACCCCAAACCACCATCACATCGGGGTCACCCCAAAGCCCCGACTGAGCTTCAGGAGGTCACAATGGAGATGGAGTTCACGGTGTTCCCAGATAGGAAGGAGAACGCGGCCCCACCTCTTTATGAAAGGAGGGGCCAGGCAAAAATAGTCTCCTCCCCATCGTAGTGCAAGGAGGTGCCAATGTATGGAAGTCTCCTCCCCCATAGTAAAAATACAATGTAAGGAGGAGCCTGTATGAGGAAGGCTCCCCCTACATTGTAAGGAGGAGTCTGTATAAAATAGGCCCCTCCCCTCACTGTATTACTACAATGTAAGGAGGGGCTTGTATGAGGCAGGCTCCACCCCCTCCTAGGAACGCACCTGAGGGACAGCGGAGAGAAGGAACTGTCCGCTGTTCACCGGAGTGCTGAGGGCTCGGCCAGTGTTGATCACTCGAGGAACGGAGACGTCGTTCTTCGGACAGCTCTTGGTACGCCCCACAATGGCTCTGTCTACAATCTGGGTTAGTTTGGTCTGCCTTGAGCGTTTGCGGGACAATGACACGGTACGAGAAGTTGGCTTGTCCCTCCATCGTTCCTCAGGCCCCTCCTCCTCTGCACAATCACTGGATTCCTCCACCTCCTCCATCGCCATGGGGGAGGGAGACCTGCGCATTCTTTTTCTGGAGCGACATTCACTTCTCAGGTCATCTTCCAGCCAATCATCCCCCAGGTATTCCTCTGATGGCACCAGAGCCGCTTTGGTAGAACTTTCGTCAGCCAGGAGATCCGGCTGAGCCATGGATTGGCTGAGTAGTCGGGATTTGGCACTCCCCAGGCTCTGCATGGCTTTCTGGTATGCCGCTTTGCCCCCCTCAGAAATCTGGTGATGGGGGGAGGGGATGGGGGAGTCAGGTGCCTCATTCGGAGTCACGTCTAAGTTGGATGTAGACTTCTGGAGAGCAAATCGAGCTTTCTTCTTGACTGGCTTCAGGGGGGTGAGAAGGTTCTCCTCCTCATCTAGGGGCTCCTCTCTGCTTATCTGGGTGCTGGTCCAGCAGGGGGACATCTCCTCCTCGCCTTCCAGATCCCTGGAAGAGGATGTCCGTGTGTCACCCCCAGTCCGTCTGTCATTGCCCATCCACTCTGTATGGGTACTGCCCCTGGAAGAGGATGTCCGTCTGTCAGCGGCAGTCCGCTCTGCTTGGGTACCGCCCCTGGAGGGCGCCATAGGCTGAGATCCTTCGGCATCAAAGAGCTCACTGTCCTGGAGGTCTCCTTTAGGTTGGGGGGTCTGAGCCACTGGAAGGCAGAAAATGGAAAAGTTCAGTATAGTGCGAGCCGCCAGCTGAGCAATAAACCAAATAACCCCCCCCCCCCCCACCCGAATAACCCACCCCATAACACTCATTCCCAAATATCACCCCCCAACACCGAATATGCACCGAATATAGCCCTGATCTCTAATACACCCCCCACCCAATCTATATCCCAAATCACCCCCCCCTCCCCCAGACACCCAATCTATATCCCAAATCACCCCCCCCCTCCCCCAGACACCCAATCTATATACCGGATCTCCAATACCTTTTCCCGCCAGAGCTGCACGCAGAAGCTTCTCGGTCTCTCTGCAGTCCTCGCGGGTCTCCTGGTCCAAGTGTTTGCCGTATATCTGAATCCATTCCTGCAGACTGCCAATCGGGGTCACACCCTGAGAGAAGAAACATGGAGACATGACAGACGGACATACAGAGTCCACGGATATCACAATCTTACATGGACCCTAAATCTGCACTACAAGAAAACCCGATCAACAGAAAAAAATAATTCCTTCCAATGCCTGAAGTCCTGTTCCAGGAGGGAAGTGTGGACCAGCTACAACAGGAAGTGTGGACCAGCTACAACAGGAAGTGTGGACCAGCTACAACAGGAAGTGTGGACCAGCTACAACAGGAAGTGTGGCCCAGCTACAACAGGAAGCGTGGACCAGCAACAACAGGAAGCGTGGACCAGCAACAACAGGAAGCGTGGACCAGCAACAACAGGAAGCGTGGACCAGCAACAACAGGAAGCGTGGACCAGCTACAACAGGAAGTGTGGACCAGCTACAACAGGAAGTGTGGACCAGCTACAACAGGAAGTGTGGACCAGCTACAACAGGAAGTGTGGACCAGCTACAACAGGAAGTGTGGACCAGCTACAACAGGAAGTGTGGACCAGCTACAACAGGAAGTGTGGACCAGCTACAACAGGAAGTGTGGACCAGCTACAACAGGAAGTGTGGACCAGCTACAACAGGAGCGGAGTGATTTCAGGTGTGCTGTTATTGCATACATACTACTGGCACTATTCACTGGCTAGGAAAGGTTATTTGTGTGCGACACTCTGTATGCATTTTATGGTTTCCAACAACTGTATTTAGTTTGTATTTGGTTTGTATTTGTAACATTCTTGCTTCGTAAAAGCAGAATAATATACTATACAGGGGTTTTTGTATCCTTGCTTTACCGCAAAGTAGCCAAAAAGATACAAGCAACACAGGTCGTTACCTTGGCATTGCTCTGGGTGAAGGACACTGTACAGGGTGCGGTCCTTACTGGCGAAGGACACTGTACAGGGTGCGGTCCTTACTGGCGAAGGACAACGTACAGGGTGCGGTCATTACCGGTGAAGGACAACGTACAGGGTGCGGTCGTTACCGGTGAAGGACAACGTACAGGGTGCGGTCGTTACCGGTGAAGGACACTGTACAGGGTGCGGTCATTACCGGTGAAGGACACTGTACAGGGTGCGGTCATTACCGGTGAAGGACAACGTACAGGGTGCGGTCCTTACCTTGGAACTCCTCTGGGTGACGGACGCTCCTCTATTGATCAGCAGCTGAGCCACCTGGAAATTGCCACAGGCCAGGGCATCATGGAGTGGTGTGATCCCCTCACACAGCGGACCGCCCGGATCATTGATGTTGGCGCCTCGATCTATCAGCATCTGCACAACCTCTGCATAGAAGACAAGGGTCTGTGAGTGGGGGGGGGGGGGGGGAGGGGAGGGGAGAGGAGAGGACAGAGGTCACATGACATATCTCACCCAGATGGCCATGGTTGCAGGCTTCGTGAAGAGGTGTCCATCCACAGTAATCCCGTGGGTTGAGAGGATGACCCTGCAATGAGCATTTCAATAAATCACTGTGCCATTATCAGTCCCGCCTCATGTCTACCCACACCACCAACCAGTCATTATATGACAGATACTTCTAGAACATTGGATGAGAGGTCATCGGACATGGAAGTACCGGGAGATACTTCTAGAACATTGGATGAAAGGTCATCGGACATGGAAGTACCGGGAGATACTTCTAGAACATTGGATGAGAGGTCATCGGGCATGGAAGTACCGGGAGATACTTCTAGAACATTGGATGAGAGGTCATCAGACATGGAAGTACCGGGAGATACTTCTAGAACATTGCATGAGTGGTCATCAGACATGGAAGTACCGGGAGATACTTCTAGAACATTGCATGAGTGGTCATCAGACATGGAAGTACCGGGAGATACTTCTAGAGCTGTGTGGGAGTGATGTAGACAGACCTCGGGGTGATCTTGCAGTGGGTGGGGGTTGAGATAAAAGAAGTCTCTCACCTTCTCCAGCAGACACTTGGCCAGCTTGGCGTTCCCCTCGATACAGGCTCGGTGTAGGACGGTCTCCCCCTTCTCGTTGCGGCGGTTCCACTGAGGGATAAAACAGAACGGTCACTCAGGAACCCCATTATCCTTCTGTATAGCCCAATTTTCCAATCACTTTCCCATTGTCCCATCACCTGAAGGTGGCAGTATAACTCTCTAGTAAGATATGAAGGGGCTCGGTGTCCACTGATGTAGGATGAAGGTGGGTCACCCCAGATTATTCTGTTCCAGAATTCCTCTGGGTGATTTATCCGAAGCAGTTTTGTGGCCTTTATGAATTCTGCCAGAGGTGACACCCAATGAGAACAACTCTACAACCTCTTCTTGCCCTTGTGGGACATAAAGACAGAGACCCCTCCTGTCCTCCTGGTCATGACCACCTACCTTGTCCCGGGTCCTTCTATGCAGTCTATCTGGGAAAAGAAAAGCTGACCCGATGACTAGGGCAAAGCTCTTCTCTATGGAGGTCACTTCAACATAAGAGTCACTGGGGGACCCAGAGAGCGATCAGATCCCCACTTCCAGGGACCCCCCAGTGATGTAGCCGATCTTACAGGCAGGGTAGTGGACAGCTGGGTCAGCACCCCATTGTTAAAGTCTCACTATACCAGTTCCCCGATGCAGAGCTGGAATGAGATCAGCCTGGAGCTCACCTGAACGGCTCTCCTCTTCCCGGGAACAGACTTCTCATATCCCTCCAGATCCTCGTCATCATCTGCAATACACAGAGTTACTTCATTCCCCCGCACAACTAATCTCTTCTTCATCCCACCCGCCATATGTACTCCAATCCCAGCAATACACGGAGCCGGGAACTCCAGAAGACCCAACTACACCTCCAAAATATGGACCAAATACCTTGTGAACGCCCCCCCAATATGGCGGATCATATCTCATCCAAGGTCCTGACTACACCCCCAAAATATGGACCAAATACCTTGTGAATGCCCCCCAATATGGCGGATCATATCTCATCCAAGGTCCTGACTACACCCCCAAAATATGGACCAAATACCTTGTGAACGCCCCCCAATATGGCGGATCATATCTCATCCAAAGTCCTGACTACACCCCCAAAATGTGGACCAAATACCTTGTGAACGCCCCCCCCAATATAGTATATCATATCTCATCCAAGGTCCTGACTACACCCCCAAAATGTGGACCAAATACCTTGTGAATGCCCCCCCCCCCCCCAATATGACGGATCATATCTCATCCAAAGTCCTGACTACACCCCCAAAATGTGGACCAAATACCTTGTGAATGCCCCCCCCCCCCAATATGACGGATCATATCTCATCCAAAGTCCTGACTACACCCCCAAAATGTGGACCAAATACCTTGTGAACGCCCCCCCAATATGGCGGATCATATCTCATCCAAAGTCCTGACTACACCCCCAAAATGTGGACCAAATACCTTGTGAACGCCCCCCAATATGGCGGATCATATCTCATCCAAGGTCCTGACTACACCTCCAAAATATGGACCAAATACCTTGTGAACGCCCCCCAATATAGTATATCATATCTCATCCAAGGTCCTGACTACACCTCCAAAATGTGGACCAAATACCTTGTGAACGCCCCCCAATATAGTATATCATATCTCATCCAAAGTCCTGACTACACCCCCAAAATGTGGACCAAATACCTTGTGAATGCCCCCCCCCCCATATGACAGATCATATCTCATCCAAGGTCCTGACTACACCCCCAAAATGTGGACCAAATACCTTGTAATGCCCCCCCCCCCCAATATGGCGGATCATATCTCATCCAATGTCCTGACTACACCCCCAAAATGTGGACCAAATACCTTGTGAACGCCCCCCAATATGGCGGATCATAGCTCATCCAAGGTCCTGACTACACCCCCAAAATGTGGACCAAATACCTTGTGAACGCCCCCCAATATGGCGGATCACATCTCATCCAAGGTCCTGACTACACACCCAAAATGTGGACCAAATACCTTGTGAACGCCCCCCAATATACTAGATCATATCTCATCCACTGTCCTGACTACACCCCCAAAATGTGGACCAAATACCTTGTGAATGCCCCCCCCTCCCCAATATGACGGATCATATCTCATCCAAAGTCCTGACTACACCCCCAAAATGTGGACCAAATACCTTGTGAATGCCCCCCCCCCCCCCAATATGGTGGATCATATCTCATCCAAAGTCCTGACTACACCCCCAAAATGTGGACCAAATACCTTGTGAACGTCCCCCAATATGGCGGATCATATCTCATCCAAAGTCCTGACCACACCCCCAAAATGTGGACCAAATACCTTGTGAACGTCCCCCAATATGGCGGATCATATCTCATCCAAAGTCCTGACTACACCCCCAAAATATGGACCAAATACCTTGTGAACGCCCCCCAAAATGTCGGATCTTATCTCATCCAAGGTCCTGACTACACCCCAAAAATGTGGACCAAATACCTTGTGAACGCCCCCCAATATAGTAGATCATATCTCATCCAAGGTCCTGACTACACCCCCAAAATGTGGACCAAATACCTTGTGAACGCCCCCCAATATAGTAGATCATATCTCATCCAAGGTCCTGACTACACCCCCAAAATGTGGACCAAATACCTTGTGAATGCCCCCCAATATAGTATATCATATCTCATCCAAAGTCCTGACTACACCCCCAAAATGTGGACCAAATACCTTGTGAACACCCCCCAATATGTCGGATCATATCTCATCCAAGGTCCTGACTACACCCCCAAAATGTGGACCAAATACCTTGTGAACGCCCCCCAATATGTCGGATCATATCTCATCCAAGGTCCTGACTACACCCCCAAAATGTGGACCAAATACCTTGTGAACGCCCCCCAATATGGCGGATCATATCTCATCCAAGGTCCTGACTACACCCCCAAATTTCCCCTCTCTGCATTATATAGAACTGGCTGAAGACCTCCTTGAGGAAGAACACCCCCCAAACATCACATAGAAAAGTCTCCACTCTTCAGTCAGCAAGACCCACAGAAGAGACAAACATGGCGGCCGGTACACTTAGCGGCCATGTTGGGACTCACCACTCTGGGACAGTTCGATGTCGCTCTCCTGCAGGGGCTCACTGCTCTCCACCTCCTCCTCCTCGCTCTCACTGTCTGACCCGCCACACAACTCTGCCAGCTGGGCCTCCGTATCTGCCGCCTCCGGGGACGCCCACTTCTGCTGCGTCACAAGGAGCTGGCGGAGGACTTTTCTCTGAGGAAGGACAAGAGGAACCAAGGATAAGGGACGAGGAAGGACAAGAGGAACCAAGGATAAGGGACAGGACTGACATGGAAGGGAGCATCAGACGCGAATCCGTGAGGAAGGACAAGAGGAACCAAGGATAAGGGACAGGACTGACATGGAAGGGAGCATCAGACGCGAATCCGTGAGGAAGGACAAGAGGAACCAAGGATAAGGGACGAGGAAGGACAAGAGGAACCAAGGATAAGGGACAGGACTGACATGGAAGGGAGCATCAGACGTGAATCCGATTCTCACCTGGAGCTGCGAGTCCTTCGCTTCTCGGGAACATTTCAGGGCACTGGACAGACACCTCTGCGCCTCCTCCAACCCCTGGCCATCCTCCTCCATGGACATCGCCATATTCAGCCATGTTTTACATTCCTGCAGCAAAAGAAGGGAGACTGTAAGAAAAAAAGTCATTTCTCCAAGAAATAATTATCCCCTCCAAAATGTCATTATCCCGACCTTCCCCATCCTGCCCGGCTATTAACACTACTCTCCATCCAATCTGCCCACCATTGTTCTCAGCACTTACACCTTCCAGTGTGAATAAGCCACACCTCCTCCTCTCATCTTCCAGAGTCATTGGATTCCATCCCCCCTCTGAGGAGTCACCCATCTCCATTCCTCCCCTGAGCAAGTCACCCATCTCCATTCCTCCTCTCTCTCATTCCTCCCCTGAGCAAGTCACCCATCACCATTCCTCCCCTGAGCAAGTCACCCATCTCCATTCCTCCCCTGAGCAAGTCACCCATCTCCATTCCTCCCCTGAGCAAGTCACCCATCTCCATTCCTCCTCTCTCTCATTCCTCCCCTGAGCAAGTCACCCATCACCATTCCTCCCCTGAGCAAGTCACCCATCTCCATTCCTCCCCTGAGCAAGTCACCCATCTCCATTCCTCCCCTGAGCAAGTCACCCATCTCCATTCCTCCCCTGAGCAAGTCACCCATCTCCATTCCTCCCCTGAGCAAGTCACCCATCTCCATTCCTCCCCTGAGCAAGTCACCCATCTCCATTCCTCCCCTGAGCAAGTCACCCATCTCCATTCCTCCCCTGAGCAAGTCACCCATCTCCATTCCTCCCCTGAGCAAGTCACCCATCTCCATTCCTCCCCTGAGCAAGTCACCCATCTCCATTCCTCCCCCTGAGCAAGTCACCCATCTCCATTCCTCCCCTGAGCAAGTCACCCATCTCCATTCCTCCCCTGAGCAAGTCACCCATCTCCATTCCTCCCCTGAGCAAGTCACCCATCTCCATTCCTCCCCTGAGCAAGTCACCCATCTCCATTCCTCCCCTGAGCAAGTCACCCATCTCCATTCCTCCCTGAGCAAGTCACCCATCTCCATTCCTCCCCTGAGCAAGTCACCCATCTCCATTCCTCCCCTGAGCAAGTCACCCATCTCCATTCCTCCCCTGAGCAAGTCACCCATCTCCATTCCTCCCCTGAGCAAGTCACCCATCTCCATTCCTCCCCTGAGCAAGTCACCCATCTCCATTCCTCCCCTGAGCAAGTCACCCATCTCCATTCCTCCCCTGAGCAAGTCACCCATCTCCATTCCTCCCCTGAGCAAGTCACCCATCTCCATTCCTCCCCTGAGCAAGTCACCCATCTCCATTCCTCCCCTGAGCAAGTCACCCATCTCCATTCCTCTTCCCTCTCATTCCCCCCCTGAGGAAGTCACCCATCTCCATTCCTCCCCTGAGCAAGTCACCCATCTCCATTCCTCCTTTCTCTCTTCCCATGCCTTCTACTTTACTGCAGTTTTCCACTTACAGATCCCTGCTGCAAGTAGTGACTGGCCTCCAGAACCCACCCCCCTCCCTCCCCAACAACCACCCCTGGTTGACCTCTCCCTTACCTCCACAGGATTGCCCTTCCGCAACTCCAGCTCCGCCTGATAGTGCAGCAAAGCATGCTTGTGGTCTCTCAGGTCAGTGTAGGTGGCAGCCAGGGACACGTGAATGACCGCCATCTCCCTGTCCGGGCGTCCCAGGGACTGAGCACAGCTGAGCTGTAAAGAAGAACACAGAGTGAGACGTGTATGAGGTACTCCATACCCACCCCATGCCGAGGATAGGCTGGAAACTCTGCCCCCTACAGGTCACCTGACCCCATTAGAAGTCACCCCCGCACCTCCAACAATGAGCCCATTACAGGTCACCCCCCCCCCCATCTCATTTAACCCCCTGCACCTCTTACCCTGAGCCTTTTATACAGGTCACCCCCCCCATTTAACCCCCTGCACCTCTTACCCTGAGCCTTTTATACAGGTCGCCCCCCCCCCACCAGTCCTCACCTGCAGCTTGTAATACTCCACGGCTTTGCTGTAACAAGACACTTTACAGTACAGATCTCCAAGCTGCTCATACAGCGGTAGCGCCCCCCTCTGGTCTTCCTCCACAAGCTCTGATAATGCCTCTTCTAGATGGCAGCCCTTTATAGCTGGAAGGAAGCAGAAGGTTCAGATACATATATTGTGTATGTGAGGCGGGAGGACACCGGCGGTCTGACGTACAACGTCCTGAGAGAGAGGCCTATGGAAAACATGGTGGGTCAATGTGACTGTGGGGGATGGGTGCGAGTCTTACAGGATGGTCAGTGTCCATCTCCACCAATCAGAATATAGAGGGGTGAGAAGGTGACATCACCCTGATGGGCGGCCAAGTTGGGTCAGTATGATTTGGGGGGGGGGGGGGGGTTGTAGCCAGAGGACGGTCAATCAGAATATAGAAGGGTGAGAAGGGGACATCACCCTGATGGGCGGCCATGTTGGGTCAGTAATACTACGGTCACCAATCAGAATATAGAGGGGTGAGGAGGGTACATCACCGTGATGGGCGGCCATGTTGGGTCAGTATGATTGGGGGGGGGGGTGTTGTAGTCAGAGGACGGTCATCAATCAGAATATAGAGGGGTGAGAAGGTGACATCACCCTGATGGGCGGCCATGTTGGGTCAGTAATACTACAGTCACCAATCAGAATATAGAGGGGTGAGAAGGGGACATCACCCCGATGGGCGGCCATGTTGGGTCAGTATGATGGGGGGGGGGGTTGTAGTCAGAGGACGGTCATCAATCAGAATATAAAGGGGTGAGAAGGTGACATCACCCTGATGGGCGGCCATGTTGGGTCAGTATGATGGGGGGGGTTGTTGTAGTCAGAGGACAGTCATCAATCAGAATATAGAGGGGTGAGAAGGGGACATCACCCCGATGGGCGGCCATGTTGGGTCAGTATGATGGGGGGGGTTGTTGTAGTCAGAGGACAGTCATCAATCAGAATATAGAGGGGTGAGAAGGGGACATCACCCTGATGGGCGGCCATGTTGGGTCAGTATGATGGGGGGGGGGTTGTAGTCAGAGGACGGTCATCAATCAGAATATAAAGGGGTGAGAAGGTGACATCACCCTGATGGGCGGCCATGTTGGGTCAGTATGATGGGGGGGGGGGAGGAGCTTGTAGTCAGAGGACGGTAATACTACGGTCACCAATCAGACCCCCGATGACAGGAACGCATTGTCCGCCGATCTCACCGTATTTCAGGTTGCGGCGTACGACGTCTCGATCCGACTGCTGCAGACTTCCCAGACGAAAAGCCTTCTTCAGTGAGCGCTTCCCCGCCGAGAGATCCCCCAGAGAGAGCAGAGTCTGAGAGAGAAGAGAAGATATGAAGAGAACCGTCTCCCCCAATCAGTATTGAGGGGCCAATGGGGGCCCCCCATGTATGATATACAGTACAGACGAGTCCCTCCCCCTCACCTGGCCAATGGGGGCCCCCCCATGTATGATATACAGTACAGACGAGTCCCTCCCCCTCACCTGGCCAATGGGGGCCCCCCCATGTATGATATACAGTACAGACGAGTCCCTCCCCCTCACCTGGCCAATGGGGGCCCCCCCATGTATGATATACAGTACAGACGAGTCCCTCCCCCTCACCTGGCCAATGGGGGCCCCCCCATGTATGATATACAGTACAGACGAGTCCCTCCCCCTCACCTGGCCAATGGGGGCCCCCCCATGTATGATATACAGTACAGACGAGTCCCTCCCCCTCACCTGGCCAATGCTGCCATAACATTCGCTCTCCATCTGCTTGTCCCGCATGCGCCGGGCGCACTCCCGGGCCGCCTCCCAGCAGCGGATGGCCTTGGAATGTTCGGCGTTGCGGAGGTGGATCCCCGCCAGGTTAACGTTCGCTCGGTACAGATCTTC
>NW_024404841.1:0-22084 GCF_905171775.1 Rana temporaria
TGGTGTGATGTCATAGTGGTATAGTGATGTCATAGTGGTGTGATGTCATAGTGGTATAGTGATGTCATAGTGGTATAATGTCATAGTGGTATAGTGATGTCATAGTGATGTGATGTCATAGTGATATAGTGGTATAATGTCATAGTGGTATAGTGATGACATAGTGGTATAGTGATGTCATAGTGGTGTGATGTCATAGTGGTGTGATGTCATAGTGATATAGTGGTATAATGTCATAGTGGTATAGTGATGACATAGTGGTATAGTGATGTCATAGTGGTGTGATGTCATAGTGATATAGTGGTATAATGTCATAGTGGTATAGTGATGACATAGTGGTATAGTGATGTCATAGTGGTGTGATGTCATAGTGGTATAGTGATGTCATAGTGGTATAGTGATGTCATAGTGGTATAGTGATGTCATAGTGATGTGATGTCATAGTGATATAGTGGTGTGATGTCATAGTGGTATAGTGATGACATAGTGGTATAGTGATGTCATAGTGGTGTGATGTCATAGTGGTATAGTGATGTCATAGTGATGTCATAGTTGTATAGTGGTGTGATGTCATAGTGGTATAGTGATGTCATAGTGGTGTGATGTCATAGTGGTATAGTGATGTCATAGTGGTATAATGTCATAGTGGTATAGTGATGTCATAGTGATGTGATGTCATAGTGATATAGTGGTATAATGTCATAGTGGTATAGTGATGACATAGTGGTATAGTGATGTCATAGTGGTGTGATGTCATCGTGGTGTGATGTCATAGTGATATAGTGGTATAATGTCATAGTGGTATAGTGATGACATAGTGGTATAGTGATGTCATAGTGGTGTGATGTCATAGTGATATAGTGGTATAATGTCATAGTGGTATAGTGATGACATAGTGGTATAGTGATGTCATAGTGGTGTGATGTCATAGTGGTATAGTGATGTCATAGTGGTATAGTGATGTCATAGTGGTATAGTGATGTCATAGTGATGTGATGTCATAGTGATATAGTGGTGTGATGTCATAGTGGTATAGTGATGACATAGTGATATAGTGATGTCATAGTGGTGTGATGTCATAGTGGTATAGTGATGTCATAGTTGTATAGTGGTGTGATGTCATAGTGGTATAGTGATGTCATAGTGGTGTGATGTCATAGTGGTATAGTGATGTCATAGTGGTATAATGTCATAGTGGTTTAGTGATGTCATAGTGATGTGATGTCATAGTGATATAGTGGTATAATGTCATAGTGGTATAGTGATG
Source organism: Rana temporaria (assembly GCF_905171775.1). Taxonomy (NCBI): domain Eukaryota; kingdom Metazoa; phylum Chordata; class Amphibia; order Anura; family Ranidae; genus Rana; species Rana temporaria. The sequence goes on from NW_024404841.1 coordinate 1,268, forward strand.
ACATAGTGGTATAGTGATGTCATAGTGGTGTGATGTCATAGTGGTGTGATGTCATAGTGATATAGTGGAATAATGTCATAGTGGTATAGTGATGACATAGTGGTATAGTGATGTCATAGTGGTGTGATGTCATAGTGATATAGTGGTATAATGTCATAGTGGTATTGTGATGACATAGTGGTATAGTGATGTCATAGTGGTGTGATGTCATAGTGGTATAGTGATGTCATAGTGGTATAGTGATGTCATAGTGATGTGATGTCATAATGATATAGTGGTGTGATGTCATAGTGGTATAGTGATGACATAGTGGTATAGTGATGTCATAGTGGTGTGATATCATAGTGGTATAGTGATGTCATAGTGGTATAGTGATGTCATAGTTGTATAGTGGTGTGATGTCATAGTGGTATAGTGATGTCATAGTGGTGTGATGTCATAGTGGTATAGTGATGTCATAGTGGTGTCATAGTTGTATAGTGGTGTGATGTCATAGTGGTATAGTGATGTCATAGTGATGTGATGTCATAGTGATATAGTGGTGTGATGTCATAGTGGTATAGTGATGTCATAGTGATATAGTGATGTCATAGTGGTATAGTGATGTCATAGTGGTGTCATAGTTGTATAGTGGTGTGATGTCATAGTGGTATAGTGATGTCATAGTGGTATGATGTCATAGTGGTATAGTGATGTCATAGTGGTGTCATAGTTGTATAGTGGTGTGATGTCATAGTGGTATAGTGATGTCATAGTGATGTGATGTCATAGTGATATAGTGGTGTGATGTCATAGTGTTATAGTGATGTCATAGTGATATAGTGATGTCATAGTGGTATAGTGATGTCATGGTGATATAGTGATGTCATAGTGGTGTGATGTCATAGTGGTATAGTGATGTCATAGTGGTGTGATGACAGTGGTATAGTGATGACATAGTGGTATAGTGATTTCATAGTGGTGTGATGTCATAGTGGTGTGATGACAGTGGTATAGTGATGACATAGTGGTATAGTGATGTCATAGTGGTATAGTGATGTCATAGTGATGTGATGTCATAGTGATATAGTGGTGTGATGTCATAGTGGTATAGTGATGTCATAGTGATATAGTGATGTCATAGTGGTGTGATGTCATAGTGGTATAGTGATGTCATAGTGGTATAATGTCATAGTGGTATAGTGATGTCATAGTGATGTGATGTCATAGTGATATAGTGGTATAATGTCATAGTGGTATAGTGATGACATAGTGGTATAGTGATGTCATAGTGGTGTGATGTCATAGTGGTATAGTGATGTCATAGTGGTATAGTGATGTCATAGTGGTATAGTGATGTCATAGTGATGTGATGTCATAGTGATATAGTGGTGTGATGTCATAGTGGTATAGTGATGACATAGTGATATAGTGATGTCATAGTGGTGTGATGTCATAGTGGTATAGTGATGTCATAGTTGTATAGTGGTGTGATGTCATAGTGGTATAGTGATGTCATAGTGGTGTGATGTCATAGTGGTATAGTGATGTCATAGTGGTATAATGTCATAGTGGTATAGTGATGTCATAGTGATGTGATGTCATAGTGATATAGTGGTATAATGTCATAGTGGTATAGTGATGACATAGTGGTATAGTGATGTCATAGTGGTGTGATGTCATAGTGGTGTGATGTCATAGTGATATAGTGGAATAATGTCATAGTGGTATAGTGATGACATAGTGGTATAGTGATGTCATAGTGGTGTGATGTCATAGTGATATAGTGGTATAATGTCATAGTGGTATTGTGATGACATAGTGGTATAGTGATGTCATAGTGGTGTGATGTCATAGTGGTATAGTGATGTCATAGTGGTATAGTGATGTCATAGTGATGTGATGTCATAATGATATAGTGGTGTGATGTCATAGTGGTATAGTGATGACATAGTGGTATAGTGATGTCATAGTGGTGTGATATCATAGTGGTATAGTGATGTCATAGTGGTATAGTGATGTCATAGTTGTATAGTGGTGTGATGTCATAGTGGTATAGTGATGTCATAGTGGTGTGATGTCATAGTGGTATAGTGATGTCATAGTGGTGTCATAGTTGTATAGTGGTGTGATGTCATAGTGGTATAGTGATGTCATAGTGATGTGATGTCATAGTGATATAGTGGTGTGATGTCATAGTGGTATAGTGATGTCATAGTGATATAGTGATGTCATAGTGGTATAGTGATGTCATAGTGGTGTCATAGTTGTATAGTGGTGTGATGTCATAGTGGTATAGTGATGTCATAGTGGTATGATGTCATAGTGGTATAGTGATGTCATAGTGGTGTCATAGTTGTATAGTGGTGTGATGTCATAGTGGTATAGTGATGTCATAGTGATGTGATGTCATAGTGATATAGTGGTGTGATGTCATAGTGTTATAGTGATGTCATAGTGATATAGTGATGTCATAGTGGTATAGTGATGTCATGGTGATATAGTGATGTCATAGTGGTGTGATGTCATAGTGGTATAGTGATGTCATAGTGGTGTGATGACAGTGGTATAGTGATGACATAGTGGTATAGTGATTTCATAGTGGTGTGATGTCATAGTGGTGTGATGACAGTGGTATAGTGATGACATAGTGGTATAGTGATGTCATAGTGGTATAGTGATGTCATAGTGATGTGATGTCATAGTGATATAGTGGTGTGATGTCATAGTGGTATAGTGATGTCATAGTGATATAGTGATGTCATAGTGGTGTGATGTCATAGTGGTATAGTGATGTCATAGTGGTATAATGTCATAGTGGTATAGTGATGTCATAGTGATGTGATGTCATAGTGATATAGTGGTATAATGTCATAGTGGTATAGTGATGACATAGTGGTATAGTGATGTCATAGTGGTGTGATGTCATAGTGGTATAGTGATGTCATAGTGGTATAGTGATGTCATAGTGGTATAGTGATGTCATAGTGATGTGATGTCATAGTGATATAGTGGTGTGATGTCATAGTGGTATAGTGATGACATAGTGGTATAGTGATGTCATAGTGGTGTGATGTCATAGTGGTATAGTGATGTCATAGTTGTATAGTGGTGTGATGTCATAGTGGTATAGTGATGTCATAGTGGTGTGATGTCATAGTGGTATAGTGATGTCATAGTGGTATAATGTCATAGTGGTATAGTGATGTCATAGTGATGTGATGTCATAGTGATATAGTGGTATAATGTCATAGTGGTATAGTGATGACATAGTGGTATAGTGATGTCATAGTGGTGTGATGTCATAGTGGTGTGATGTCATAGTGATATAGTGGAATAATGTCATAGTGGTATAGTGATGACATAGTGGTATAGTGATGTCATAGTGGTGTGATGTCATAGTGATATAGTGGTATAATGTCATAGTGGTATTGTGATGACATAGTGGTATAGTGATGTCATAGTGGTGTGATGTCATAGTGGTATAGTGATGTCATAGTGGTATAGTGATGTCATAGTGATGTGATGTCATAATGATATAGTGGTGTGATGTCATAGTGGTATAGTGATGACATAGTGGTATAGTGATGTCATAGTGGTGTGATATCATAGTGGTATAGTGATGTCATAGTGGTATAGTGATGTCATAGTTGTATAGTGGTGTGATGTCATAGTGGTATAGTGATGTCATAGTGGTGTGATGTCATAGTGGTATAGTGATGTCATAGTGGTGTCATAGTTGTATAGTGGTGTGATGTCATAGTGGTATAGTGATGTCATAGTGATGTGATGTCATAGTGATATAGTGGTGTGATGTCATAGTGGTATAGTGATGTCATAGTGATATAGTGATGTCATAGTGGTATAGTGATGTCATAGTGGTGTCATAGTTGTATAGTGGTGTGATGTCATAGTGGTATAGTGATGTCATAGTGGTATGATGTCATAGTGGTATAGTGATGTCATAGTGGTGTCATAGTTGTATAGTGGTGTGATGTCATAGTGGTATAGTGATGTCATAGTGATGTGATGTCATAGTGATATAGTGGTGTGATGTCATAGTGTTATAGTGATGTCATAGTGATATAGTGATGTCATAGTGGTATAGTGATGTCATGGTGATATAGTGATGTCATAGTGGTGTGATGTCATAGTGGTATAGTGATGTCATAGTGGTGTGATGACAGTGGTATAGTGATGACATAGTGGTATAGTGATTTCATAGTGGTGTGATGTCATAGTGGTGTGATGACAGTGGTATAGTGATGACATAGTGGTATAGTGATGTCATAGTGGTATAGTGATGTCATAGTGATGTGATGTCATAGTGATATAGTGGTGTGATGTCATAGTGGTATAGTGATGTCATAGTGATATAGTGATGTCATAGTGGTGTGATGTCATAGTGGTATAGTGATGTCATAGTGGTATAATGTCATAGTGGTATAGTGATGTCATAGTGATGTGATGTCATAGTGATATAGTGGTATAATGTCATAGTGGTATAGTGATGACATAGTGGTATAGTGATGTCATAGTGGTGTGATGTCATAGTGGTGTGATGTCATAGTGATATAGTGGTATAATGTCATAGTGGTATAGTGATGACATAGTGGTATAGTGATGTCATAGTGGTATAGTGATGTCATAGTGGTATAGTGATGTCATGGTGATATAGTGATGTCATAGTGGTGTGATGTCATAGTGGTATATTGATGTCATAGTGGTGTGATGACAGTGGTATAGTGATGACATAGTGGTATAGTGATGTCATAGTGGTGTGATGTCATAGTGGTGTGATGTCATAGTGGTGTGATGACAGTGGTATAGTGATGACATAGTGGTATAGTGATGTCATAGTGGTATAGTGATGTCATAGTGATGTGATGTCATAGTGATATAGTGGTATAATGTCATAGTGGTATAGTGATGACATAGTGGTATAGTGATGTCATAGTGGTGTGATGTCATAGTGATATAGTGGTATAGGGCCAGATCCTCAAAAGAGATACTCCGACTTAAGTGCTGTTCAGTCTGTGTGTAACTTTGGAAACGATCCTCAAAAGGCTTTTTCCAAAGTTACACAGAAGATCCGGCATGTGTAATTGATTTACACTGCCTAATTTTAGGATGCAGTACCGCATCCGCCGCTGGGGGCATTTCGAGTCGAAATGCCGTTGCTAGTATGCAAATTAGCACTTAAGGCGATCCACAAAGCTTTCTAGCTTCTTTTTTGCGCCGTAAGTGTTATTTTGCAAGTGTAAAATTAGGGCTCGTTTTACAAAGTGTAAAGTTAGTCACACCTTGTAAAGGCCCATTGCAGCGACGGCATTTGGTATGCTTTCCCGAGGGAGAACTCCACGTCAATTTGTAAAAAACAAAACCGGCATGGGTTCCCCCCCAGGAGCATACCAGGCCCTTAGGTCTGGTATGGGTTGTAAGGGGACCCCCCCTACGCCGAAAAATTGACGTAGGGGGTCCCCCTACAATCCATACCAGACCCGTATCCAAAGCACGCTACCCGGCCGGCCAGGAAGGGAGTGGGGACGAGCGAGCGCCCCCCCCCCCCTCCTGAGCCGTGCCAGGCTGCGTGCCCTCAACATGGGGGGGTTGGGTGCTCTGGGGCAGGGGGGCGCACTGCGGGCCCCCCCACCTCAGAGCACCCTGTCCCCATGTTGATGAGGACAGGACCTCTTCCCGACAACCCTTGCCATTGGTTGTCGGGGTCTGCGGGCGGAGGCTTATCGGAATCTGGGAGTCCCCTTTAATAAGGGGGCCCCCAGATACCGGCCCCCCACCCTAAGTGAATGGATATGGGGTACATCGTACCCCTATCCATTCACCTGGAGGCAAAAAGTAAAAGTTAATAAACACACAACACAAGGCTTTTTAAAATAGTTTATTATTCTGCTCCGGACGCCCCCCCTGTCTTCGTTATTGTGACGAGATCCTTCCTCGCCCAGGTCCTGCTCTCCCGACACTCCTCTGCTACCAGTGAGTCAGCTTGCAGATTGCAACGTCTGATGGTCCAGTCATCCAAGGTTCCGGGATCCGAATTACAGCTATGTGCCATTCGGACCCATTAAGAACAAACACCAGGCAGGCTGTATGTAAGTTCCAACAGGACTCTTTATTTCAAGTACACAGCACACTTTTATACAGAATTTTGGAACATCCCACTCCCAACAACCGCTTTCCTATTGGTCAATTGTAAAGTATATCCAGTCTTCACTCAGGTCCCCCTTGACCATGCAAATGAGGACTTGAAATTGTCAACAGGGATTGGTCCAATAGCTTGGATAGAAAGACTTGTGTATTGAGACAGAAGCCCCAGGGGGTAATCAATGTACACAATAACCTGGTTCCAGCTAGACGGCCTGACTCCGACACCCGCTCTTAACCTGCAGAACACAATAAAAGGTATTTCGCAAGCTGGTTCCACTTAGCATTTCAAAAGCCTTGCATTGAATGTCCCTCTCCTGTGTAACATATGTCAAGTAGAAACACTTTAATATCTCAAGGTCCATGACATTACTTCCCCTGGGAACCAGTCCAACAGCCGCAGTGGGACCCAAACGGGTCAACTCGAGGATGTTGGAAAAGTAGTCTTAAAGTTCCAGGACTGTGCTGGGATGACCCATCTGCCTTCCTGTTTTGAGGTCCTGGCCCATAATCGGACGGCAAGAGGCTCACATTCAGTCCTCTCCAAAAGCCCCTGTCCCGGCTAGGTCTGTCACACATCTCCCCCTTTGGCAGGAGACTAACACTGGGAGAGACCCCAATTTCGGTACCCACCCAGTACCCCAGATACCTTGTCCCAAAGAGAGCATTACTCACCCAGCCAATCTCTGCCTCTCTCAGAGAACACGCCTGCCGCTGGGGAGAGGCCTGGACTGGCCCTTCTCCCTGGAGTCCTTTCAGCCGCTGGAGAGAAGACAGGGTGGCTGGGCTCAGTTCATCATGCCATTGGGAATCTGGGCCAACTGGCCACCATTCCTGGGGTATACCAGTGGAGACTGCAGTCCCGTCCACTGATGCTAGGTAAAAATCCCCCGGTGCTTGCAAAGCAAAGCCGACATCCTCCTGTCTCAGTGCCGCACCATTTTCTGGGGTTGTGTCTGTGGAGATCGGAGTCCCATCCACTACCACAGGAACCCCCTCTTCTGTTAGTTGAGAGCAGAGGCCCGGGGCACTCTGCTCTGTTGCCAGCTCTTCCGCTGGGTTGCTGTGAGTGGGGACCACAGTCCCATCCACCGATATCCGCTCAAGCTGTAGTTGTGTGCAGCAGCCAGTAGCATCCTGCCCTGCTGCCAGTGATTCAGCTGGGAGTAACAGCTTTACTACCTCAGCTTGTTGCTGGGGAGGGGGGCCAACCGCCCCGGCTCCCTGGAACTCCACAGTTGGTCCCAGTGCTGGGCAGAGATGGCTAGCATTCTGCCCTGTTGCCAGCACTTCTGCTGGGGGTGCATAATCCATAACATCCTCTGAACAGTCCATACATTCTGTAATCTGTGGCTGGGGAGTGATTGCCATCTTCTCACCCTGAGCCTCCGGAACTGCCACGGGGGTGGGGCAGAGGTCTTGATCCCTCTGTCCTGTGACCAGCGCTTCAGCTGGGGAAGTTCCTTGTAACTCCACAAATACTGCCCTTGGTGCTGGGCAGAGCACAGTGAAGTTTGGCCCTGATACCAGCTCTTCTGCTGGAGGCTCCCCAGGTTGTTCTTCCTCAGCAGAAAAGTCTATCAAATCCCCTGTCTCTACAACTGGTGTCTGGGGATAGAGGTTCACCATCTCCTGTCCATGGAACCCAGAAGATGCTATGGGTACTGAGCAGAGGTTAGCAGAGCTCGGCCGTGCGGTCAGCACTTCAGCTTTGGGAATGGCAAGCTCCCGATTTTCCACTGCTGATTCATCAGCCAGGATTTCATCACTGTCAGCTGATATTTCCTCATAGTCCCAGGTAAAGGGAACCTCACCCTGCTGCTGAGCGGAGTCTAGCAGCTGTTTGTAGGTGATTTCCAGTTCCCATTCTTGAGCGGCCAGGAATTCCAAATCTTCCTGTAACCAGTGCACTTCCGGGACATTCAGTCTTCGCTCTCTGTGCTCCATTATTTCCTCCCAACGCCACTCCCGATCGCTCCCAAAGTTGGGATCCCTGGACATCCTCCAATACAACAATCCCAGGCCATCATAGTCAAAGCCTTCCGTGGGGCTGTCATCCGCTGACCACGGGCACTCTTGGACTACATACCACCGGAGGGCTCTGTAGCTCTCGTCCAACCGCATCTCTTCCCGGATCAGCCTGCTTAACTCTGCTGTCCACTCCTGCTTTGGTTGTTCCCCCAATAACAGCATCCGTACTTCATACTGTGACCAGTACCTTACATGGATGGAGGGGAGAGCTTTTCCCTGGTGTCGCTGCTCGCGGGCTAGCGCTTCTTTCCAGAGTTCGCAGCGGATCGAATCAGACCATCCAAGCAGGACCTCCTCTGATACTGGTCCTCTGCGCTGTATCTGCTTCTCTCGCAACCTCCTTCTGAATTCCTCTTCCATGGTTACTGATATCTGTACCTCTCCTCTTCTTTCATTTGGTGCTGCTTCTTTAGGCGTTGTCACCGATCGCCGTATTTCTGCAATTCTCAGCTCCTGTTGCCGCTCTCGTTCTCTCTGTTGTCGCTCTCGTTCTCTCTCATCCTGCCGCTGGAGGTCTCTAATGGTATTCTGTATGGCGGTCTCTGATGGGTTCGCACCATATAATGCCAACCGCTGTTGAACTCGCTGCTGGAACAAGTCTTCAACTGACCGGGGTCCTGCATCACCATCCCTCTGATCCATCTCGGCTAGCGCAATGATCAGGGTGGCCTTGTTCTTCCCACCGGTCCCTCCACGGCTCTCAAGCAAGTCTTTTAGCATGGTTCTCCTCCAGGCTGCATAGCTGGTCATTCATGGTGGTGGTTTGGAGTTGTCCCAGTAACTGGAGAGCAAATCCCACCGCTGCCAACCAATGTGACGAGATCCTTCCTCGCCCAGGTCCTGCTCTCCCGACACTCCTCTGCTACCAGTGAGTCAGCTTGCAGATTGCAACGTCTGATGGTCCAGTCATCCAAGGTTCCGGGATCCGAATTACAGCTATGTGCCATTCGGACCCATTAAGAACAAACACCAGGCAGGCTGTATGTAAGTTCCAACAGGACTCTTTATTTCAAGTACACAGCACACTTTTATACAGAATTTTGGAACATCCCACTCCCAACAACCGCTTTCCTATTGGTCAATTGTAAAGTATATCCAGTCTTCACTCAGGTCCCCCTTGACCATGCAAATGAGGACTTGAAATTGTCAACAGGGATTGGTCCAATAGCTTGGATAGAAAGACTTGTGTATTGAGACAGAAGCCCCAGAGGGTAATCAATGTACACAATAACCTGGTTCCAGCTAGACGGCCTGACTCCGACACCCGCTCTTAACCTGCAGAACACAATAAAAGGTATTTCGCAAGCTGGTTCCACTTAGCATTTCAAAAGCCTTGCATTGAATGTCCCTCTCCTGTGTAACATATGTCAAGTAGAAACACTTTAATATCTCAAGGTCCATGACAAATACGAAATAATCTTGGTTGGGGAGAGCATAGAATGAACGTCTACAAAGCCATGTTCAGTCCACCATGCAAACTGTAAGGGGTTGTCCCGACCTGGTGGAAATAACGGGTTATGAAGGAGACGAAGTAACGGCAAATGGGGGGAGATCAGACCCGCAGAATATTTAACCGCGTCCCACAACCTAAGGGAATGGGCCAGACAAGGACCTATAGAGGATGGGCGATGCGCACGAGGGAGCCATGGAAGAGAGGCTAGAGGTGTTGGGTGAGAATCCACCAAGTCAAAAGTAGCCCACAGTGGCATTTGCTGTTTCTCATGAAGGCGAGACAGCGGAGCGATACCCGCCGCAGTGTAGTAGGCATGCAAATTAGGAACCGAGAGGCCGCCATAAATTCTGCGTGCAAAAAGCACTTGCCTCTTAATCCTGGGCCTTTTGGGGCCCCAGATAAACTGCATAATTTTACGTTGGTGAATTCTAAGGATGTGAGAGGGTACCTGAACAGGTAAAACCCGAAAAAAATAAAGCAATTTCGGAAGATAGGTCATACGTACCGTCGCCACCCTCCCGAACCAAGAGAGCGGAAGAGTGGACCAAGAGGTGAGCATAGCTGTCAGTTTGCCAAACAAAGAAGGAAAGTTGGCTCGGTAGAGTTCGGAATACTTCGGGGTAAGCTTAATCCCTAAATAGGGTAATGAGGTCAACCACTGAAAAGGGAACGCAGACTGTAAAGAATCTAAATCTGAGGGGCTAATATTGATAGACATTGCCTTCGACTTTGCCTGGTTGACAGCCAAGCCGGAGAGCAAGGCGAAAGAATCCAAAAGTGACAACAAATTGGGGAGAGAAATTCTGGGTTTGGTGATGGTCAACAGAATGTCATCAGCAAATAATGACAATTTGTGCGAGGTACCCGCCACCTCCACCCCTGACACGTCCGGATGGGATCGAACGACCTCGGCCAGAGGCTCAAGAGCCAGGACGAACAGGAGCGGGGAAAGCGGGCAGCCCTGCCGCGTCCCCCTCCTAATAGGGAAGGTGGACGACTCAAAACCATAGTACCGAACTTTAGCTTGGGGGGAGTCATAGATAGCTGAAATCCAGCTCAGAAAAGAAGCACCAAAGCCATAATGGCTAAGAACTTGTGTCAAATAAGGCCAAGACAATGTGTCAAAGGCCTTATTGACATCGAGGGACAAAAACATTGTTTCCAGGGACCTGGCATGGACAATATGTTGAATTTGGAGAAGCCGTCTAATCGCATCCCCCGCTTGTCGATGAGGGACAAATCCCACCTGATCTTTCTTTATTAGGCGTGGGAGAAAAGAATTCAGGCGATTGGCCAATATCTTAGTCAAGATTTTCATATCAATATTTATTAATGAGATTGGCCTGAAATTAGCCCAAGAGGAATGGTCCCTATCCGGCTTCGGGATCATTACAATGTTAGCGGTCAGCAAATCAGGCGTGAACGGCTGGCCCTTCGTTATGGAGTTGAACATGGCCGCCAAATGTGGGGCCAGGACGACCGCTAGCTTCCGATAATACAAGGCCGTGAAGGCCCGGTCTCTTGCCGATCTTCAAGTCCTTAATACATTGAAGAACTTCCTGGACCTGGATATCACGGTCCATCAAAGACTTATGTGTGTCTGATAGAGAAGGTAAGGATAAGCTAGACAAAAAGGTGTCTAGACCTTGAGTAGATGAGTGAGTAGGGGGGGAGTAAAGCTTCGTAAGACGGTGGCGGAATTCATCTAATATCCGTTGTGGATTACCCGTGAGAACGTTGTGGCGGGTACGCAGGTGTATGGGAGTAAATTTAGGGGCGAAGGTTCGGAGTCTATTAGCCAGCATCGCGTTAGGTTTATTCGCCTTGGTGTACCACTTTTGGCGAGCCCAACGTAAAGTGCGTTCGGCTTCGTCAGTTAAGCACAGATCCAAGTCCGTACGGGCCGCATCCAAAAGCCTGCGATTCGCCGGGGAAGGAGCCTGCTTGAAGGTCGTAGACAAGACCTCCAATCGTTGCTCCAGAGCACGACGAGCTTGAATACGCTCTCTCTTACGGTGCGACGCTATGCGAATCACATGGCCCCGAAGGACCACCTTATACGCTTCCCACAACGTCACTGGGGAAGAGACAGTTCCCGTGTTGAGATTAAAATAGTCCTTAGAGGCTTCTTGAATATCTTTAAGAATTGCTTTAAAAGATAGGAGAGAGTCGTTCATGACCCATGGGGCAAATTGTGATTTGCTAAGAAGAGAGTGACATACTGTCAAAACAGGATCATGATCCGACCAAGGGACCGCTAAAATGGAAACCGAGTCGACCAAAGGAAGATGTTTCCGGAGTACAAACATATGGTCGATCCTGGAATGGGAATGATGAGGATGAGAATAGTGAGTATAGTCCCTACCAAGGGGATGAAGTTCCCGCCAGAGATCCACCAAGTCGTGATTACGAAAAGCCCGTAGAAACTTTTTAGCGGCAGGAGAGGGGGACATATGTTCCGATGGATACTTGTCAAGCGAGGGGCTCAGCGACACATTAGAGTCACCCGCAAGCAGGAGTGTGCCCTTCTGATGGGTCATTAACAGGGAGCAGACATGGGTCACAAAGGGTCCCGGATTATCATTTGGAGCGTAGTAAGTCATGATAGTTACCTCATTATCCTGAACAGTACCCTGCAAAAGGAGGTATCTGCCATCCGGATCAGCGATCTGTTTACTGCAAATAAATGGAACCGAATTATGTATGGCAATGAGAACCCCCTTCTGTTTAGTAGGGCCATTGGCTAAATAAACTTGGGAATAGTTTGCAGCAAAATATTTAGGACAAGAAGAAATGGAGAAATGGGTCTCCTGCAAACATGCTATATCAATTTTTTGCTGTTTAAGGTATTTAAAAATCTTGACTCTTTTTTGAGGGGAGTTCATGCCCTGGACATTCAGGGACAACCAGCGAAGGGTCATTGGATCAGGAGAATAGCTCTACGATGTACTCCGTCCGCGCGCCCCGGGGACCAAAGAGGAGAGGGAGAGAGAAGGAAAGAAGAAGAGGCAGAATAATGAAAGAGAAAAACAGAAGACAAAAAAAGACAAAGTAGAGCTCGAAGTAGAGCAAAGACTAGGAACATAGATGCAACATGACGTGGGCACTGAAGCCCACAATGGGGTGGGACCGTGACTAGGAAATACGTCCCAGTCAGGTGCCAACACATGGGGGGGAGCAGTGGTCCGTCGGAACCACCAGCCTATCATGACAAAAATAGATAAACTGAAATAACATTAGCACAGAAACTGAAAAATATGTAATAAAAATAAAAAAAATAAGGCAAAATCAAAATGGAAACCAGGTACAAACATAAATGGTGACTACCACGGGCAGCCAACATATTAAGGTATAAGACGTGCAGGCCCCTCGAGCCCCCAGAGACGACCATCATATGGCCGCCAACTCCAGGATGCAAGAGGGGCCAGTGCAGCACGACCATAACCACGACCCCCCCGCCCCACAGGGCAGGAGCGGAGGGCCGTGGCATGGCATCCCCAGAGACACCCAAATAGGTAAACTGTAGGAGCGTCCCCTGCCCCAAATGCACCCCCCCTCCACAGCCCCCCAAAAGAACACAGATAAGCAAAGCAAACAATTTAAGAACTAAAATAAAAATAAAAGTCAAATCACAGCCCGACCCGCTCGGGCAAAATGCGGGGACATCATCGGAGGAGGGGGCAGAAAGGCACGTTCAGGCCAAGGCCTCGTAGGGCGATAAAGGGAGGGCAATCAGTGCCCCGGGCCACCATCTCACAAGCGGGGCGACCAACAGGGCGACCCCCCCTGCCACACAGACATGGTCAATGCGGGGCAAGGTAACAGCAAGGGGACACAAACCAAAAAACCGCCAGCCCGATCCATGTGTGAGGTTAACAAGAGAGCAACGTTCAGATGGTGCAGCACAGGATCAGGTAGGCAAAAAAAAAAAAAATTGGGTGTAATCAGGGTGAGAGAGAAAAAAAATTGGTATATTCAACCATTGTTGGACTGCTGAAAACGCTGGGCCTGCAATTCCCGCAGGGCCTGGGATCCAGACTGAGAGCCCTGAGAAGCCCGGGAGAGCTGAAGGGGTGGTCCGGAAGGTCCGGGCCTAGAGGATGAAGTTGGAACATCATGCTGGGATGGAGGGAGGCCCAACTGGAGATCCAGGAAGTGACGCTTCAGATCGGCAGGTGTGGTAGCTTGGAAGTGGCGACCCAGATGTGAGAAAGAAAGCTTGAACGGGAATCCCCATCTGTACTTTATCCCATGGGACTGAAGAATTTGAAGGTAAGGCTTTAGGCCCCGTCGCCTAGCAATTGTGGCCGGTGAAAGGTCAGCAAATAACTGGAGGGGATTACCTTGAAATGAGAGGTCCTGGCGTTCCCTTGCAGACTGCAAAAGCTTCTCTTTGGTACGATAATAATGGAACTTGATAATCACATCCCTCGGGGGCCCCTCAGAGGGCTTGGGGGCCAAAGACCTGTGGATGCGATCAAACTCAAGCCTGTCCGGCGGTATGTCAGGCGCCAGTTCCTGGAAGAAAGCAGTAGCTGTGCCCTGCAAGTCAGTAATGACCTCGGGGATACCACGGACGCGCAAATTATCTCTGCGGGCCCTATTTTCCACGTCCTCCAACTTGTCCCTCAAAGTTTCCAGCTCAGTTGACAACCTACACACCTCATCATCATGGCCTTCTAGCACTGTAGTGGCCAAGTCCATACGTTGTTCCAACTGATTAGTGCGATGGCCTATCTCTTTAAGGCCCCGCACAAAGTCTGAGGAGAGCTTACGAGAGGCAGCGGTGATTTCATCCCTCACAATGCTGCGGAATTTGGCCAGCATAGCCTCCGAATCCGCAGGAAGGGAGCTCTCCCCATCCATGGGGAACAGATGAAGGCTGTCAGCAGGGGATCCCGAACCAGCAACAGAGAGCCGGGTTTCGTCATCAGGCTCGGGAGGTTCAGGCGCCATCTTGTTCCGGCCCCTGCCTGAGGCTGGGGAATGTTTACCGGGCTGCTTCTTCTGCTGTTTATTTTTCGCGGGGCGGTACATAGCCGCCAGGTGAGGTAAATGAGTAGCAGCCCTGCTGATTCTGTGCTGTGTTAGGCTGGTTAATAGGTTCCGACGGCGCGGAGCTAAGGAATCAGGCAACCATCTCCTTCACTCGCGCGCATGCGCCCCAAGAACAAATTGTTTCAAAGGAGATCTAGGTGTGAGGAGGCCTATGTAGCCCGTGATTAATGCTACTTACTTGGTCGGGTGCAGCAAAATGGCCCCCGGTGTTAACGGCCAGAACAGATAGTTCAATCACACTCTGGGGGCCACGGGGTAGCCGGTGAGGAGGCAGGGTTACTTCTGGCTAGGGGGGCTTAATTAGCAGTGTCCCTGGTCCCCCTCTCTGCGGGCAAGAGTCTATGGGTGTGTGCTGTAGGACACTGGTGAGGCAGGTGAATGGAGGTCTCTGGGTGTGCCAAGATGGCCGCTGCTCACCTCCACTGCAGGGTACCTCCGGCGGTCTGTGGGGTCTCCTTGTCTCCCTCCCTGCCCCGAAAAGCGGATGTAATTAGACCCAGAGGCGGCTGTTGCTCGGCTGTGGCACCCGAGTGCGGTGTGTGCGGAGGCTTCGCAGGCCTCAGGATGTCAGCGGGTCCCCACAGGAACGAACGAAGCCGGTCTCTGCTGGAGCTGTAGGACGGGTGGCCGGTCCGGGGCTCCGCTTTCGGGGGAGCAGCTCTATAGATGTCCGGTTAGGGTCTCCGATCGCTCCAGGCCTCACAACTCAAGCCCGGTGGTCCGCGAGGCCTCGTAGGCCGCAAGATGGCGGCGGGACTCCGTGGATGAAGCCGGCTTTGGCGCTGAGTACCGGGATCACGGCCGGTCCGGAGCCCCGATACAGGTATGTAACTGATTGGGGGGTGTTGAGGAGTCAGGATGGGGTGTTTGGTGCCCCTTACAGTGCAGGCTGGCTTGGGATGGCCTTTTTCAGTGGTATAGTGATTTCATAGTGGTGTGATGTCATAGTGGTGTGATGACAGTGGTATAGTGATGACATAGTGGTATAGTGATGTCATAGTGGTATAGTGATGTCATAGTGATGTGATGTCATAGTGATATAGTGGTGTGATGTCATAGTGGTATAGTGATGATATAGTGATGTCATAGTGGTGTGATGTCATAGTGGTATAGTGATGTCATAGTGGTATAATGTCATAGTGGTATAGTGATGTCATAGTGATGTGATGTCATAGTGATATAGTGGTATAATGTCATAGTGGTATAGTGATGACATAGTGGTATAGTAATGTCATAGTGGTATAGTAATGTCATAGTGGTGTAATGTCATAGTGGTGTGATGTCATAGTGATATAGTGGTATAATGTCATAGTGGTATAGTGATGACATAGTGGTATAGTGATGTCATAGTGGTGTGATGTCATAGTGATATAGTGGTATAATGTCATAGTGGTATAGTGATGACATAGTGGTATAGTGATGTCATAGTGGTGTGATGTCATAGTGGTATAGTGATGGTATAGTGATGTCATAGTGGTATAGTGATGTCATAGTGATGTGATGTCATAGTGATATAGTGGCGTGATGTCATAGTGGTATAGTGATGACATAGTGGTATAGTGATGTCATAGTGGTGTGATGTCATAGTGGTATAGTGATGTCATAGTGATGTCATAGTTGTATAGTGGTGTGATGCCATAGTGGTATAGTGATGTCATAGTGGTGTGATGTCATAGTGGTATAGTGATGTCATAGTGGTATAATGTCATAGTGGTATAGTGATGTCATAGTGATGTGATGTCATAGTGATATAGTGGTATAATGTCATAGTGGTATAGTGATGACATAGTGGTATAGTGATGTCATAGTGGTGTGATGTCATAGTGGTGTGATGTCATAGTGATATAGTGGTATAATGTCATAGTGGTATAGTGATGACATAGTGGTATAGTGATGTCATAGTGGTGTGATGTCATAGTGATATAGTGGTATAATGTCATAGTGGTATAGTGATGACATAGTGGTTTAGTGATGTCATAGTGGTGTGATGTCATAGTGGTATAGTGATGTCATAGTGGTATAGTGATGTCATAGTGGTATAGTGATGTCATAGTGATGTGATGTCATAGTGATATAGTGGTGTGATGTCATAGTGGTATAGTGATGACATAGTGGTATAGTGATGTCATAGTGGTGTGATGTCATAGTGGTATAGTGATGTCATAGTGATGTCATAGTTGTATAGTGGTGTGATGTCATAGTGGTATAGTGATGTCATAGTGGTGTGATGTCATAGTGGTATAGTGATGTCATAGTGGTATAGTGATGTCATAGTGGTATAATGTCATAGTGGTATAGTGATGTCATAGTGATGTGATGTCATAGTGATATAGTGGTATAATGTCATAGTGGTATAGTGATGACATAGTGGTATAGTGATGTCATAGTGGTGTGATGTCATAGTGGTGTGATGTCATAGTGATATAGTGGTATAATGTCATAGTGGTATAGTGATGACATAGTGGTATAGTGATGTCATAGTGGTGTGATGTCATAGTGATATAGTGGTATAATGTCATAGTGGTATAGTGATGACATAGTGGTTTAGTGATGTCATAGGGGTGTGATGTCATAGTGGTATAGTGATGTCATAGTGGTATAGTGATGTCATAGTGATGTGATGTCATAGTGATATAGTGGTGTGATGTCATAGTGGTGTATAGTGATGACATAGTGGTATAGTGATGTCATAGTGGTGTGATGTCATAGTGGTATAGTGATGTCATAGTGATGTCATAGTTGTATAGTGGTGTGATGTCATAGTGGTATAGCGATGTCATAGTGGTGTGATGTCATAGTGGTATAGTGATGTCATAGTGGTATAATGTCATAGTGGTATAGTGATGTCATAGTGATGTGATGTCATAGTGATATAGTGGTATAATGTCATAGTGGTATAGTGATGACATAGTGGTATAGTGATGTCATAGTGGTGTGGTGTCATAGTGGTGTGATGTCATAGTGATATAGTGGTATAATGTCATATTGGTATAGTGATGACATAGTGGTATAGTGATGTCATAGTGGTGTGATGTCATAGTGATATAGTGGTATAATGTCATAGTGGTATAGTGATGACATAGTGGTATAGTGATGTCATAGTGGTGTGATGTCATAGTGGTATAGTGATGTCATAGTGGTATAGTGATGTCATAGTGGTATAGTGATGTCATAGTGATGTGATGTCATAGTGATATAGTGGTGTGATGTCATAGTGGTATAGTGATGACATAGTGTTATAGTGATGTCATAGTGGTGTGATGTCATAGTGGTATAGTGATGTCATAGTGGTATAGTGATGTCATAGTTGTATAGTGGTGTGATGTCATAGTGGTATAGTGATGTCATAGTGGTGTGATGTCATAGTGGTATAGTGATGTCATAGTGGTATAATGTCATAGTGGTATAGTGATGTCATAGTGATGTGATGTCATAGTGATATAGTGGTATAATGTCATAGTGGTAGAGTCAGGGCCGGATTAACAATGGGGCTGATGGAGCTGCAGCTCCAGGCCCCTTTCTCAAGATAGGCCCATTTGCCCTAAAAAAAAAAAAAGTGGTATAGTGATGGTATAGTGATGTCATAGTGGTATAGTGATGTCATAGTGATGTGATGTCATAGTGATATAGTGGCGTGATGTCATAGTGGTATAGTGATGACATAGTGGTATAGTGATGTCATAGTGGTGTGATGTCATAGTGGTATAGTGATGTCATAGTGATGTCATAGTTGTATAGTGGTGTGATGCCATAGTGGTATAGTGATGTCATAGTGGTGTGATGTCATAGTGGTATAGTGATGTCATAGTGGTATAATGTCATAGTGGTATAGTGATGTCATAGTGATGTGATGTCATAGTGATATAGTGGTATAATGTCATAGTGGTATAGTGATGACATAGTGGTATAGTGATGTCATAGTGGTGTGATGTCATAGTGGTGTGATGTCATAGTGATATAGTGGTATAATGTCATAGTGGTATAGTGATGACATAGTGGTATAGTGATGTCATAGTGGTGTGATGTCATAGTGATATAGTGGTATAATGTCATAGTGGTATAGTGATGACATAGTGGTTAGTGATGTCATAGTGGTGTGATGTCATAGTGGTATAGTGATGTCATAGTGGTATAGTGATGTCATAGTGGTATAGTGATGTCATAGTGATGTGATGTCATAGTGATATAGTGGTGTGATGTCATAGTGGTATAGTGATGACATAGTGGTATAGTGATGTCATAGTGGTGTGATGTCATAGTGGTATAGTGATGTCATAGTGATGTCATAGTTGTATAGTGGTGTGATGTCATAGTGGTATAGTGATGTCATAGTGGTGTGATGTCATAGTGGTATAGTGATGTCATAGTGGTATAGTGATGTCATAGTGGTATAATGTCATAGTGGTATAGTGATGTCATAGTGATGTGATGTCATAGTGATATAGTGGTATAATGTCATAGTGGTATAGTGATGACATAGTGGTATAGTGATGTCATAGTGGTGTGATGTCATAGTGGTGTGATGTCATAGTGATATAGTGGTATAATGTCATAGTGGTATAGTGATGACATAGTGGTATAGTGATGTCATAGTGGTGTGATGTCATAGTGATATAGTGGTATAATGTCATAGTGGTATAGTGATGACATAGTGGTTTAGTGATGTCATAGGGGTGTGATGTCATAGTGGTATAGTGATGTCATAGTGGTATAGTGATGTCATAGTGATGTGATGTCATAGTGATATAGTGGTGTGATGTCATAGTGGTGTATAGTGATGACATAGTGGTATAGTGATGTCATAGTGGTGTGATGTCATAGTGGTATAGTGATGTCATAGTGATGTCATAGTTGTATAGTGGTGTGATGTCATAGTGGTATAGCGATGTCATAGATGTCACTATACCACTATGTCATAATGTCATAGTGGTATAGTGATGTCATAGTGATGTGATGTCATAGTGATATAGTGGTATAATGTCATAGTGGTATAGTGATGACATAGTGGTATAGTGATGTCATAGTGGTGTGGTGTCATAGTGGTGTGATGTCATAGTGATATAGTGGTATAATGTCATATTGGTATAGTGATGACATAGTGGTATAGTGATGTCATAGTGGTGTGATGTCATAGTGATATAGTGGTATAATGTCATAGTGGTATAGTGATGACATAGTGGTATAGTGATGTCATAGTGGTGTGATGTCATAGTGGTATAGTGATGTCATAGTGGTATAGTGATGTCATAGTGGTATAGTGATGTCATAGTGATGTGATGTCATAGTGATATAGTGGTGTGATGTCATAGTGGTATAGTGATGACATAGTGTTATAGTGATGTCATAGTGGTGTGATGTCATAGTGGTATAGTGATGTCATAGTGGTATAGTGATGTCATAGTTGTATAGTGGTGTGATGTCATAGTGGTATAGTGATGTCATAGTGGTGTGATGTCATAGTGGTATAGTGATGTCATAGTGGTATAATGTCATAGTGGTATAGTGATGTCATAGTGATGTCATCTGTGCCTTTGGTCACTTGCCTTGGCTGGGCTGCGTTCATGTCATTCCCACGCATTTATTTATTGTTTATTACACCCCATTCACACCTCCGCGACAAAACGCCCGACGCCGGCCGCTCGTGCCGCTGGAGGGGAGAATTCCCATTGCTGTCTATGAGATGGTTCACATCTCATAGACGCCGTACACCTGCGGTATGAAAAAAAGTCCCGGACCCTTTTTTTAGGCGGCATTGGCGTTCGGCCATACAAAGCAATAGGAAGGATTTGTAAAAAAAAAAGTTACACTATTCGCGGCAAAATACATCGCGTACGCGGCGTTACTTGTCGCGGAGGTGTGAATGCAGCCTAAAAGGCCCCACCAAAATCCGCAGCACCAGGCCCATGATGTTCTTAATCTGGCCCTGGGTAGAGTTATGACATAGTGGTATAGTGATGTCATAGTGGTGTGATGTCATAGTGGTGTGATGTCATAGTGATATAGTGGAATAATGTCATAGTGGTATAGTGATGACATAGTGGTATAGTGATGTCATAGTGGTGTGATGTCATAGTGATATAGTGGTATAATGTCATAGTGGTATAGTGATGACATAGTGGTATAGTGATGTCATA
>NW_024404842.1:0-21930 GCF_905171775.1 Rana temporaria
GGAATTGTTTTGGGAACAACTGCGCTAAGGTAGAAAGTTTAGGATTGACAAGCAGCAATTAAATTGTGTGTAAACAATGTAAATATTAGAAAAAGAAAGATTAATTGCGCTAAACCAAGAAAAGGAGGGGACGAACATATGTTAAACAAACATATTGAACATGTGCAAAAGTGCATGTGCTAAAAAATTCCTAGATTAACACTCTGAATTAAACACCAATTAAGAGTCCCATTAGGTCAAGGGGCCAAAGCCACCTGGCCCTACTAGACAATAAAGTACTAGCCCAGTGGGTATTGCCACGAAAAGCCTGACAACAATATTAAAAAATTAAATCAAACAATAGACCACAAATAAGTGAATAAAGTCCATAAACTTCAATTTGAAAATAAATGTGATGAATCCAAGTGAGATTGGAGACACCCGTGAAAGCTTCAAGAAGTCCTGATTATAGCACCAACGTGAATCCACCACCGATCACACAGCTGCTTACCGGAAGTCAGGGTCCTGCCGGACCACTATCAACATGTCTTTCCACCATGGGTATCACATCTGCAGGAAGTTCTCCGCTTGCATTAAGACCATGCCGTGTTAAATGGTGAAGAAACAAAAAACAGGCTCCACATAGCATAAATCCGGGTAAATTTATTAAAATATAGTAAAAATAAATGTACAACTCACATTTAAGTTGATAAAAACAAGCAGTTGGCCTGTAACGCCGGCCGGACGTATCAGGGACAAGAGCCACTCGTTGGAGAAAATGAAGGGGATGGCGTCCACACGTCACTCACTCCACCCGACGCGTTTCGTGAGAAATCACTTCTTCTCGGGGTACGAGTGGCGTGGGACGCCACCCCTCTTTATAGAAACACCTATCGCTAACAAACAATCGAGCCATAATTACCACGCCTCGCTCCGGGATCGCCGCGCACGCCGGAAGTGTAACTCATTGACATCCGGGTCACTGGACGCTCCGAGACTGCCCATAGGCTACCCCAACAGTTCCGCCCAGAGGGGCTGGCACCCATGACGTCCGCGTCACTCACCGAAGCGAGGCCTGACAGGACCACCCTCAAAGGGGGCGGGGCTGTATATGTCATGGCTCGAGTGCTTGGAGCTCACACTAAACATTTAATAGCGATGATTGTCAACCTGTACCCATGCCTACATCTCGTGTGTCATGGGGCATCATCAAGTTGTTCGCTCCATAAGGAATTTTTAAAAGGGAATTTAAAAATGAATCAAACCACCTACGATCGTAACCAAGCCTCACTATGGGTCACTCGCACATGCGCCCAACCAACAATAGTGGTTGCGCTCCACAGGGCGTAATGCTAGCCATTTTCGAGGCAAACCCTCCCATATCATAAAGGGATGAATGGGAAAGTCGTGACAGTTTCACACAGTGATCTCACCATGTTGTTCAATGGCCCATACCCAGAAATGAACCTGTAGTTGATGGACATTGTATAAATAAAATAAACTCAATCAAAACATTAAAAATTAATTTAAGTGCATTTGTGAAACATAAATAAATTGACTAGTGATAATAAATCAATTCTAATTATATGGGCGACCTCAACAATCAAAATCCCATATATTATTAAGTTACAATTTGTGATCAATATGTGAACCATAAGTGAATCTCCATTAGGCCCCTGTTACGGGGAATGTTGAATCAATAAAATTAAAATTAGTGTATATCAAAACAAAGGGGTTAATCCCAATCAACATAAATTAATAAATCTGAGACTAAAAAAGGGAGAGGGGGGGGGGGGGGGGGGGAGATTAGCCCCGATACTAGTGAAAGTTATCACCAGACAGTATATCCATAACTAATTTTTCTCGTCAGAACAGGAAGTTCAATCACCTGCTAGGGAAGTCTCAAGAGTTAACAACCATGAACTAAGCATTGTTTATGAATGCATTGATGTCAGTGTCCACGTTGAGGCCATGGGGAAGATATGTCCTCAATCTATGGATCCATGCCATTTCGGTTTTCGAGATTTCTCTAATAAGGGAACTCCCCCTCCAGTTCGGTTTGTATTTATCGATACCCACAAACAAAGTCCCCTCGGGATTTCTATGATGAACCAAATCATAGTGTCTCGAAACCGAGTGGTTTGGAAAGCCATTTCTTATCTTAGCTATATGTTCGTTTAGTCTGGTTTTCAATTCCCTCTTGGTCCTCCCTACGTACTGAAGCCCGCAAGGGCATTGGAGTAAGTAAACCACCCCTTTGCTAGAGCAGGTAATGAATGGTTTTACTTCATGTGTTCGACCAGTACTAGTGGAGGAGAAATGGGTGATCTTTCGATCTCGACATTTATTTAGAGAACATACCTGGCAATTTTTGCATCTGTGATAACCCGTGAGATTCTGCCAAAAGATTCTTGTTTCGCTAGGAGGATCCTGAACACTTGGGGCCACACTGGCTCCCAAGGAGGAGGCGCCGCGAAACACTACAGAGGGTCTTGCTGGTAGCACGGGTGCAAGTACAAGATCACTTTGCAGTATATGCCAGTGTTTTCTGATTAAACGTTTAATATTTTGGTGTTGAACCGAGAAAGTGGTTATAAATGGCAAAGAGGAGACGTTGTTTTCCTGTTTAGTCTGCACCTTTAACAGGGATTCTCTCTCCGTGTCACGGGCGGATCGTACCGCCTGGTCCAATATCAACGGATCATACCCCTTCTCGAGGAATTTATTTGATAGAACGGTTGCCTGGGTATCAAAAACATCAACTTCTGTACAGTTGCGTCTGATTCTGGTGTATTGTCCCTGAGGAACTGCCTTTAACCATGGACCATAGTGGCAACTGTCGACAGGAATAAACGAGTTCCTATCTGTTGGTTTAAAAAAAGTACTCGTGACAAACTTGTCACCCACTATACCAATGTTTAGATCCAGAAAATTCACCAAAGTCTGACTCGCAGAAAAGGTAAATCTAATGCCTCTACCATTATCGTTAAGAAAACTCATGAACACGTCCAACTCGTCTCTATCTCCATCCCAAAGGAGGAGGACGTCGTCGATATACCTGACCCAAAGGGTTACCTCGGGTCTTCGGCAACCATCGACGACGTCCTCCTCCCACTTGGCCATGAAGAGATTCGCCAGGCTGGGGGCATATTTGGCCCCCATGGCCACTCCTCGGTCCTGGCGAAAGAAACAGTTGTCGAACCAAAAATAGTTATGACTTGCTGCAAACTGCAGCAAAGTCATAATGAACTCAATCTGCTCTGAAACCAAGGTTGAGTCCTTGGTTAGATAAAATCTCACAGCCTCGAGACCCAGGTTATGGGGGATTATGGTGTATAAGGATGTCACGTCAGCCGTGACCATCCACACACCTTCCCTGGGGGTTATTCCTGATAGCAGGTTAATAACCTGCTTCGTGTCTCCAATGAAGGAGGGTACATTACGCACCAGAGGCTGTAAATAAAAATCAATGTACTTGCCCACCCGGGACGTGATGGAATCAATCCCACTAACAATGGGGCGTCCCGGGGGGCAAGTTTGATTCTTATGGATTTTCGGGAGATAGTATATCACCGGTGTACGGGGGGCCATTGGTACTAGGAATAAACTCTCCTTTTTGTTTAGAATCCCTTTCTGAAGACCTTGATCTACAATGATCTCCAAATCGCGTTTGTATTTGATTACTGGGTCACGGCTTAGAGGGGTATATGTGTCAACGTCGTCCACGATGCGGTGCATCTCTGCAACATAATCGCATCGATCTAGGACGACAATGCCACCCCCCTTGTCAGCCGGTCTGATGACTAGCGATTTATTAGAACAAAGCGAATCGAGTCCGATCTCAAGATCTTTGTTCAATTTGGCCTTCCTAATCTTCATGTTATCCAAATCTTTGAGAACAACGTCCCTGAACACCCTTATACTGGCAGGTAGGGTACCGGGATTGAACAATGAAGCGTTGGATAGATTGGAGTGTCTATATTTTGGGGCATGCTGGAGACCTTCATTGATTGGGTTCATCAAGAAGTGTCTCTTAATACTCAATTTTCTGGAAAACTTGTGAACATCCATAAAGGTTTGAAATTTGCTCAGATTTCTCGGAGGTGCAAACTTCAAACCCTTATCTAGCAGCCTCTTTTCAGAGTCTGTTAGTGTTTGTTGACTCAAGTTGTAAATTCCAATGCCTACACTCTTCTTCTCTTTGGATGTTTTGGCTCTCCTCCCCCCTCTGGTCCCTCTCTTGGTTCTGTAGGCCATGCTGGGCCGTGATGGCTCCTGGGAAAACCCCAATTATAGGGTGAGCGGGATGGTGGAGGCCCCTGTATGTTTTCAGGTCTAAAGTTCCCATAACCCCTATCTCCTGGTCCAAAGCCAGGTGGGGGAAAGAATCTTTCCCAGCTATTGTATGGAACATCTCTGGGACCGAACCCATAGGGTCCCATTGTGTCTGATAAGGGAAAAAAACGGTTTTGAGTTGGGATATTGAAATCATAACTGCTCTCTCTTCTATTTTGAGGATTAAACTCCATTTGTGTGGAGTTTCTACGTTGGAAGGAGGTAGCTTGATCTCGACCTACTGGAGAGTCACTCCTGTAGTGTTGAAATTGAGGCTCCAATTTATGATTTTTTGATTTGTGTCGGCCTCTAATAGGGGTATTAGATTGAGCCGTATCTTTTTTGGAGTTTCTTAATTTGACTCGGGGTTTCTGTTGAGCCTGGGAAGATGTTGAGGTACCTGGTTGATCCGACCTTTGGTTTGAAACTAATGTGCGCTGTACAGGCACAGGAAGGGTAACAGAGGCTTGTGGAGTAGTGTCCATACCCTCTCTATCTTCAACTTCTGAGGCGATCTTTTTTTGCCATTTGAATACCAACCTTGACTTATAGTCATCTAAGTCGCGGTTGTATTTCTTTTTCTTTTTTATTTTCTGGTCTTTCTCCTCTTTTTCAAGATTTTTCTGTAAGCTGGTAGAGTATTCTTGATATTCCTCTCCTTTTTTGAAAGGAATCAGCAACTCTTTAACCAGCTTGATCTCAGAGTCTAATCTGATCAGTTTGTCTTTCTTCCTCTCCGCTAGAAAGCGCAAGAAGGAAGTGCCAGCATCGTTAAAATATTTGGCCCAACCGATCAGATCAGACTCATCTGTCTGGGGACTGACCTCCCACCGTAGGCTCCTTGGAACCATCCCACTCTTGACATAAGTTTCTAAAAAAACTACGTCCCACTGGGTATGTATTTCTGCTGTCATGAGGTTTTTCAATCTCATGAAGAGCCCACTTACTTCGGAAGTGGTGGGTATTGGGGTGGAATCAAACACCCCTACTGTATTGACTACCCTGTTTGAACGGAAGTCAAATATATCCATGATGACCCTATGGAGAGAGTCACCACTCAAAGCTGCAATTGAAGGTATACAGGAAATGCAAAGGAATTGTTTTGGGAACAACTGCGCTAAGGTAGAAAGTTTAGGATTGACAAGCAGCAATTAAATTGTGTGTAAACAATGTAAATATTAGAAAAAGAAAGATTAATTGCGCTAAACCAAGAAAAGGAGGGGACGAACATATGTTAAACAAACATATTGAACATGTGCAAAAGTGCATGTGCTAAAAAATTCCTAGATTAACACTCTGAATTAAACACCAATTAAGAGTCCCATTAGGTCAAGGGGCCAAAGCCACCTGGCCCTACTAGACAATAAAGTACTAGCCCAGTGGGTATTGCCACGAAAAGCCTGACAACAATATTAAAAAAATTAAATCAAACAATAGACCACAAATAAGTGAATAAAGTCCATAAACTTCAATTTGAAAATAAATGTGATGAATCCAAGTGAGATTGGAGACACCCGTGAAAGCTTCAAGAAGTCCTGATTATAGCACCAACGTGAATCCACCACCGATCACACAGCTGCTTACCGGAAGTCAGGGTCCTGCCGGACCACTATCAACATGTCTTTCCACCATGGGTATCACATCTGCAGGAAGTTCTCCGCTTGCATTAAGACCATGCCGTGTTAAATGGTGAAGAAACAAAAAACAGGCTCCACATAGCATAAATCCGGGTAAATTTATTAAAATATAGTAAAAATAAATGTACAACTCACATTTAAGTTGATAAAAACAAGCAGTTGGCCTGTAACGCCGGCCGGACGTATCAGGGACAAGAGCCACTCGTTGGAGAAAATGAAGGGGATGGCGTCCACACGTCACTCACTCCACCCGACGCGTTTCGTGAGAAATCACTTCTTCTCGGGGTACGAGTGGCGTGGGACGCCACCCCTCTTTATAGAAACACCTATCGCTAACAAACAATCGAGCCATAATTACCACGCCTCGCTCCGGGATCGCCGCGCACGCCGGAAGTGTAACTCATTGACATCCGGGTCACTGGACGCTCCGAGACTGCCCATAGGCTACCCCAACAGTTCCGCCCAGAGGGGCTGGCACCCATGACGTCCGCGTCACTCACCGAAGCGAGGCCTGACAGGACCACCCTCAAAGGGGGCGGGGCTGTATATGTCATGGCTCGAGTGCTTGGAGCTCACACTAAACATTTAATAGCGATGATTGTCAACCTGTACCCATGCCTACATCTCGTGTGTCATGGGGCATCATCAAGTTGTTCGCTCCATAAGGAATTTTTAAAAGGGAATTTAAAAATGAATCAAACCACCTACGATCGTAACCAAGCCTCACTATGGGTCACTCGCACATGCGCCCAACCAACAATAGTGGTTGCGCTCCACAGGGCGTAATGCTAGCCATTTTCGAGGCAAACCCTCCCATATCATAAAGGGATGAATGGGAAAGTCGTGACAGTTTCACACAGTGATCTCACCATGTTGTTCAATGGCCCATACCCAGAAATGAACCTGTAGTTGATGGACATTGTATAAATAAAATAAACTCAATCAAAACATTAAAAATTAATTTAAGTGCATTTGTGAAACATAAATAAATTGACTAGTGATAATAAATCAATTCTAATTATATGGGCGACCTCAACAATCAAAATCCCATATATTATTAAGTTACAATTTGTGATCAATATGTGAACCATAAGTGAATCTCCATTAGGCCCCTGTTACGGGGAATGTTGAATCAATAAAATTAAAATTAGTGTATATCAAAACAAAGGGGTTAATCCCAATCAACATAAATTAATAAATCTGAGACTAAAAAAGGGAGAGGGGGGGGGGGGGGGGGGGGAGATTAGCCCCGATACTAGTGAAAGTTATCACCAGACAGTATATCCATAACTAATTTTTCTCGTCAGAACAGGAAGTTCAATCACCTGCTAGGGAAGTCTCAAGAGTTAACAACCATGAACTAAGCATTGTTTATGAATGCATTGATGTCAGTGTCCACGTTGAGGCCATGGGGAAGATATGTCCTCAATCTATGGATCCATGCCATTTCGGTTTTCGAGATTTCTCTAATAAGGGAACTCCCCCTCCAGTTCGGTTTGTATTTATCGATACCCACAAACAAAGTCCCCTCGGGATTTCTATGATGAACCAAATCATAGTGTCTCGAAACCGAGTGGTTTGGAAAGCCATTTCTTATCTTAGCTATATGTTCGTTTAGTCTGGTTTTCAATTCCCTCTTGGTCCTCCCTACGTACTGAAGCCCGCAAGGGCATTGGAGTAAGTAAACCACCCCTTTGCTAGAGCAGGTAATGAATGGTTTTACTTCATGTGTTCGACCAGTACTAGTGGAGGAGAAATGGGTGATCTTTCGATCTCGACATTTATTTAGAGAACATACCTGGCAATTTTTGCATCTGTGATAACCCGTGAGATTCTGCCAAAAGATTCTTGTTTCGCTAGGAGGATCCTGAACACTTGGGGCCACACTGGCTCCCAAGGAGGAGGCGCCGCGAAACACTACAGAGGGTCTTGCTGGTAGCACGGGTGCAAGTACAAGATCACTTTGCAGTATATGCCAGTGTTTTCTGATTAAACGTTTAATATTTTGGTGTTGAACCGAGAAAGTGGTTATAAATGGCAAAGAGGAGACGTTGTTTTCCTGTTTAGTCTGCACCTTTAACAGGGATTCTCTCTCCGTGTCACGGGCGGATCGTACCGCCTGGTCCAATATCAACGGATCATACCCCTTCTCGAGGAATTTATTTGATAGAACGGTTGCCTGGGTATCAAAAACATCAACTTCTGTACAGTTGCGTCTGATTCTGGTGTATTGTCCCTGAGGAACTGCCTTTAACCATGGACCATAGTGGCAACTGTCGACAGGAATAAACGAGTTCCTATCTGTTGGTTTAAAAAAAGTACTCGTGACAAACTTGTCACCCACTATACCAATGTTTAGATCCAGAAAATTCACCAAAGTCTGACTCGCAGAAAAGGTAAATCTAATGCCTCTACCATTATCGTTAAGAAAACTCATGAACACGTCCAACTCGTCTCTATCTCCATCCCAAAGGAGGAGGACGTCGTCGATATACCTGACCCAAAGGGTTACCTCGGGTCTTCGGCAACCATCGACGACGTCCTCCTCCCACTTGGCCATGAAGAGATTCGCCAGGCTGGGGGCATATTTGGCCCCCATGGCCACTCCTCGGTCCTGGCGAAAGAAACAGTTGTCGAACCAAAAATAGTTATGACTTGCTGCAAACTGCAGCAAAGTCATAATGAACTCAATCTGCTCTGAAACCAAGGTTGAGTCCTTGGTTAGATAAAATCTCACAGCCTCGAGACCCAGGTTATGGGGGATTATGGTGTATAAGGATGTCACGTCAGCCGTGACCATCCACACACCTTCCCTGGGGGTTATTCCTGATAGCAGGTTAATAACCTGCTTCGTGTCTCCAATGAAGGAGGGTACATTACGCACCAGAGGCTGTAAATAAAAATCAATGTACTTGCCCACCCGGGACGTGATGGAATCAATCCCACTAACAATGGGGCGTCCCGGGGGGCAAGTTTGATTCTTATGGATTTTCGGGAGATAGTATATCACCGGTGTACGGGGGGCCATTGGTACTAGGAATAAACTCTCCTTTTTGTTTAGAATCCCTTTCTGAAGACCTTGATCTACAATGATCTCCAAATCGCGTTTGTATTTGATTACTGGGTCACGGCTTAGAGGGGTATATGTGTCAACGTCGTCCACGATGCGGTGCATCTCTGCAACATAATCGCATCGATCTAGGACGACAATGCCACCCCCCTTGTCAGCCGGTCTGATGACTAGCGATTTATTAGAACAAAGCGAATCGAGTCCGATCTCAAGATCTTTGTTCAATTTGGCCTTCCTAATCTTCATGTTATCCAAATCTTTGAGAACAACGTCCCTGAACACCCTTATACTGGCAGGTAGGGTACCGGGATTGAACAATGAAGCGTTGGATAGATTGGAGTGTCTATATTTTGGGGCATGCTGGAGACCTTCATTGATTGGGTTCATCAAGAAGTGTCTCTTAATACTCAATTTTCTGGAAAACTT
Source organism: Rana temporaria (assembly GCF_905171775.1). Classification (NCBI taxonomy): domain Eukaryota; kingdom Metazoa; phylum Chordata; class Amphibia; order Anura; family Ranidae; genus Rana; species Rana temporaria. The sequence continues at coordinate 9,448 of NW_024404842.1, forward strand.
GTGAACATCCATAAAGGTTTGAAATTTGCTCAGATTTCTCGGAGGTGCAAACTTCAAACCCTTATCTAGCAGCCTCTTTTCAGAGTCTGTTAGTGTTTGTTGACTCAAGTTGTAAATTCCAATGCCTACACTCTTCTTCTCTTTGGATGTTTTGGCTCTCCTCCCCCCTCTGGTCCCTCTCTTGGTTCTGTAGGCCATGCTGGGCCGTGATGGCTCCTGGGAAAACCCCAATTATAGGGTGAGCGGGATGGTGGAGGCCCCTGTATGTTTTCAGGTCTAAAGTTCCCATAACCCCTATCTCCTGGTCCAAAGCCAGGTGGGGGAAAGAATCTTTCCCAGCTATTGTATGGAACATCTCTGGGACCGAACCCATAGGGTCCCATTGTGTCTGATAAGGGAAAAAAACGGTTTTGAGTTGGGATATTGAAATCATAACTGCTCTCTCTTCTATTTTGAGGATTAAACTCCATTTGTGTGGAGTTTCTACGTTGGAAGGAGGTAGCTTGATCTCGACCTACTGGAGAGTCACTCCTGTAGTGTTGAAATTGAGGCTCCAATTTATGATTTTTTGATTTGTGTCGGCCTCTAATAGGGGTATTAGATTGAGCCGTATCTTTTTTGGAGTTTCTTAATTTGACTCGGGGTTTCTGTTGAGCCTGGGAAGATGTTGAGGTACCTGGTTGATCCGACCTTTGGTTTGAAACTAATGTGCGCTGTACAGGCACAGGAAGGGTAACAGAGGCTTGTGGAGTAGTGTCCATACCCTCTCTATCTTCAACTTCTGAGGCGATCTTTTTTTGCCATTTGAATACCAACCTTGACTTATAGTCATCTAAGTCGCGGTTGTATTTCTTTTTCTTTTTTATTTTCTGGTCTTTCTCCTCTTTTTCAAGATTTTTCTGTAAGCTGGTAGAGTATTCTTGATATTCCTCTCCTTTTTTGAAAGGAATCAGCAACTCTTTAACCAGCTTGATCTCAGAGTCTAATCTGATCAGTTTGTCTTTCTTCCTCTCCGCTAGAAAGCGCAAGAAGGAAGTGCCAGCATCGTTAAAATATTTGGCCCAACCGATCAGATCAGACTCATCTGTCTGGGGACTGACCTCCCACCGTAGGCTCCTTGGAACCATCCCACTCTTGACATAAGTTTCTAAAAAAACTACGTCCCACTGGGTATGTATTTCTGCTGTCATGAGGTTTTTCAATCTCATGAAGAGCCCACTTACTTCGGAAGTGGTGGGTATTGGGGTGGAATCAAACACCCCTACTGTATTGACTACCCTGTTTGAACGGAAGTCAAATATATCCATGATGACCCTATGGAGAGAGTCACCACTCAAAGCTGCAATTGAAGGTATACAGGAAATGCAAAGGAATTGTTTTGGGAACAACTGCGCTAAGGTAGAAAGTTTAGGATTGACAAGCAGCAATTAAATTGTGTGTAAACAATGTAAATATTAGAAAAAGAAAGATTAATTGCGCTAAACCAAGAAAAGGAGGGGACGAACATATGTTAAACAAACATATTGAACATGTGCAAAAGTGCATGTGCTAAAAAATTCCTAGATTAACACTCTGAATTAAACACCAATTAAGAGTCCCATTAGGTCAAGGGGCCAAAGCCACCTGGCCCTACTAGACAATAAAGTACTAGCCCAGTGGGTATTGCCACGAAAAGCCTGACAACAATATTAAAAAAATTAAATCAAACAATAGACCACAAATAAGTGAATAAAGTCCATAAACTTCAATTTGAAAATAAATGTGATGAATCCAAGTGAGATTGGAGACACCCGTGAAAGCTTCAAGAAGTCCTGATTATAGCACCAACGTGAATCCACCACCGATCACACAGCTGCTTACCGGAAGTCAGGGTCCTGCCGGACCACTATCAACATGTCTTTCCACCATGGGTATCACATCTGCAGGAAGTTCTCCGCTTGCATTAAGACCATGCCGTGTTAAATGGTGAAGAAACAAAAAACAGGCTCCACATAGCATAAATCCGGGTAAATTTATTAAAATATAGTAAAAATAAATGTACAACTCACATTTAAGTTGATAAAAACAAGCAGTTGGCCTGTAACGCCGGCCGGACGTATCAGGGACAAGAGCCACTCGTTGGAGAAAATGAAGGGGATGGCGTCCACACGTCACTCACTCCACCCGACGCGTTTCGTGAGAAATCACTTCTTCTCGGGGTACGAGTGGCGTGGGACGCCACCCCTCTTTATAGAAACACCTATCGCTAACAAACAATCGAGCCATAATTACCACGCCTCGCTCCGGGATCGCCGCGCACGCCGGAAGTGTAACTCATTGACATCCGGGTCACTGGACGCTCCGAGACTGCCCATAGGCTACCCCAACAGTTCCGCCCAGAGGGGCTGGCACCCATGACGTCCGCGTCACTCACCGAAGCGAGGCCTGACAGGACCACCCTCAAAGGGGGCGGGGCTGTATATGTCATGGCTCGAGTGCTTGGAGCTCACACTAAACATTTAATAGCGATGATTGTCAACCTGTACCCATGCCTACATCTCGTGTGTCATGGGGCATCATCAAGTTGTTCGCTCCATAAGGAATTTTTAAAAGGGAATTTAAAAATGAATCAAACCACCTACGATCGTAACCAAGCCTCACTATGGGTCACTCGCACATGCGCCCAACCAACAATAGTGGTTGCGCTCCACAGGGCGTAATGCTAGCCATTTTCGAGGCAAACCCTCCCATATCATAAAGGGATGAATGGGAAAGTCGTGACAGTTTCACACAGTGATCTCACCATGTTGTTCAATGGCCCATACCCAGAAATGAACCTGTAGTTGATGGACATTGTATAAATAAAATAAACTCAATCAAAACATTAAAAATTAATTTAAGTGCATTTGTGAAACATAAATAAATTGACTAGTGATAATAAATCAATTCTAATTATATGGGCGACCTCAACAATCAAAATCCCATATATTATTAAGTTACAATTTGTGATCAATATGTGAACCATAAGTGAATCTCCATTAGGCCCCTGTTACGGGGAATGTTGAATCAATAAAATTAAAATTAGTGTATATCAAAACAAAGGGGTTAATCCCAATCAACATAAATTAATAAATCTGAGACTAAAAAAGGGAGAGGGGGGGGGGGGGGGGGGAGATTAGCCCCGATACTAGTGAAAGTTATCACCAGACAGTATATCCATAACTAATTTTTCTCGTCAGAACAGGAAGTTCAATCACCTGCTAGGGAAGTCTCAAGAGTTAACAACCATGAACTAAGCATTGTTTATGAATGCATTGATGTCAGTGTCCACGTTGAGGCCATGGGGAAGATATGTCCTCAATCTATGGATCCATGCCATTTCGGTTTTCGAGATTTCTCTAATAAGGGAACTCCCCCTCCAGTTCGGTTTGTATTTATCGATACCCACAAACAAAGTCCCCTCGGGATTTCTATGATGAACCAAATCATAGTGTCTCGAAACCGAGTGGTTTGGAAAGCCATTTCTTATCTTAGCTATATGTTCGTTTAGTCTGGTTTTCAATTCCCTCTTGGTCCTCCCTACGTACTGAAGCCCGCAAGGGCATTGGAGTAAGTAAACCACCCCTTTGCTAGAGCAGGTAATGAATGGTTTTACTTCATGTGTTCGACCAGTACTAGTGGAGGAGAAATGGGTGATCTTTCGATCTCGACATTTATTTAGAGAACATACCTGGCAATTTTTGCATCTGTGATAACCCGTGAGATTCTGCCAAAAGATTCTTGTTTCGCTAGGAGGATCCTGAACACTTGGGGCCACACTGGCTCCCAAGGAGGAGGCGCCGCGAAACACTACAGAGGGTCTTGCTGGTAGCACGGGTGCAAGTACAAGATCACTTTGCAGTATATGCCAGTGTTTTCTGATTAAACGTTTAATATTTTGGTGTTGAACCGAGAAAGTGGTTATAAATGGCAAAGAGGAGACGTTGTTTTCCTGTTTAGTCTGCACCTTTAACAGGGATTCTCTCTCCGTGTCACGGGCGGATCGTACCGCCTGGTCCAATATCAACGGATCATACCCCTTCTCGAGGAATTTATTTGATAGAACGGTTGCCTGGGTATCAAAAACATCAACTTCTGTACAGTTGCGTCTGATTCTGGTGTATTGTCCCTGAGGAACTGCCTTTAACCATGGACCATAGTGGCAACTGTCGACAGGAATAAACGAGTTCCTATCTGTTGGTTTAAAAAAAGTACTCGTGACAAACTTGTCACCCACTATACCAATGTTTAGATCCAGAAAATTCACCAAAGTCTGACTCGCAGAAAAGGTAAATCTAATGCCTCTACCATTATCGTTAAGAAAACTCATGAACACGTCCAACTCGTCTCTATCTCCATCCCAAAGGAGGAGGACGTCGTCGATATACCTGACCCAAAGGGTTACCTCGGGTCTTCGGCAACCATCGACGACGTCCTCCTCCCACTTGGCCATGAAGAGATTCGCCAGGCTGGGGGCATATTTGGCCCCCATGGCCACTCCTCGGTCCTGGCGAAAGAAACAGTTGTCGAACCAAAAATAGTTATGACTTGCTGCAAACTGCAGCAAAGTCATAATGAACTCAATCTGCTCTGAAACCAAGGTTGAGTCCTTGGTTAGATAAAATCTCACAGCCTCGAGACCCAGGTTATGGGGGATTATGGTGTATAAGGATGTCACGTCAGCCGTGACCATCCACACACCTTCCCTGGGGGTTATTCCTGATAGCAGGTTAATAACCTGCTTCGTGTCTCCAATGAAGGAGGGTACATTACGCACCAGAGGCTGTAAATAAAAATCAATGTACTTGCCCACCCGGGACGTGATGGAATCAATCCCACTAACAATGGGGCGTCCCGGGGGGCAAGTTTGATTCTTATGGATTTTCGGGAGATAGTATATCACCGGTGTACGGGGGGCCATTGGTACTAGGAATAAACTCTCCTTTTTGTTTAGAATCCCTTTCTGAAGACCTTGATCTACAATGATCTCCAAATCGCGTTTGTATTTGATTACTGGGTCACGGCTTAGAGGGGTATATGTGTCAACGTCGTCCACGATGCGGTGCATCTCTGCAACATAATCGCATCGATCTAGGACGACAATGCCACCCCCCTTGTCAGCCGGTCTGATGACTAGCGATTTATTAGAACAAAGCGAATCGAGTCCGATCTCAAGATCTTTGTTCAATTTGGCCTTCCTAATCTTCATGTTATCCAAATCTTTGAGAACAACGTCCCTGAACACCCTTATACTGGCAGGTAGGGTACCGGGATTGAACAATGAAGCGTTGGATAGATTGGAGTGTCTATATTTTGGGGCATGCTGGAGACCTTCATTGATTGGGTTCATCAAGAAGTGTCTCTTAATACTCAATTTTCTGGAAAACTTGTGAACATCCATAAAGGTTTGAAATTTGCTCAGATTTCTCGGAGGTGCAAACTTCAAACCCTTATCTAGCAGCCTCTTTTCAGAGTCTGTTAGTGTTTGTTGACTCAAGTTGTAAATTCCAATGCCTACACTCTTCTTCTCTTTGGATGTTTTGGCTCTCCTCCCCCCTCTGGTCCCTCTCTTGGTTCTGTAGGCCATGCTGGGCCGTGATGGCTCCTGGGAAAACCCCAATTATAGGGTGAGCGGGATGGTGGAGGCCCCTGTATGTTTTCAGGTCTAAAGTTCCCATAACCCCTATCTCCTGGTCCAAAGCCAGGTGGGGGAAAGAATCTTTCCCAGCTATTGTATGGAACATCTCTGGGACCGAACCCATAGGGTCCCATTGTGTCTGATAAGGGAAAAAAACGGTTTTGAGTTGGGATATTGAAATCATAACTGCTCTCTCTTCTATTTTGAGGATTAAACTCCATTTGTGTGGAGTTTCTACGTTGGAAGGAGGTAGCTTGATCTCGACCTACTGGAGAGTCACTCCTGTAGTGTTGAAATTGAGGCTCCAATTTATGATTTTTTGATTTGTGTCGGCCTCTAATAGGGGTATTAGATTGAGCCGTATCTTTTTTGGAGTTTCTTAATTTGACTCGGGGTTTCTGTTGAGCCTGGGAAGATGTTGAGGTACCTGGTTGATCCGACCTTTGGTTTGAAACTAATGTGCGCTGTACAGGCACAGGAAGGGTAACAGAGGCTTGTGGAGTAGTGTCCATACCCTCTCTATCTTCAACTTCTGAGGCGATCTTTTTTTGCCATTTGAATACCAACCTTGACTTATAGTCATCTAAGTCGCGGTTGTATTTCTTTTTCTTTTTTATTTTCTGGTCTTTCTCCTCTTTTTCAAGATTTTTCTGTAAGCTGGTAGAGTATTCTTGATATTCCTCTCCTTTTTTGAAAGGAATCAGCAACTCTTTAACCAGCTTGATCTCAGAGTCTAATCTGATCAGTTTGTCTTTCTTCCTCTCCGCTAGAAAGCGCAAGAAGGAAGTGCCAGCATCGTTAAAATATTTGGCCCAACCGATCAGATCAGACTCATCTGTCTGGGGACTGACCTCCCACCGTAGGCTCCTTGGAACCATCCCACTCTTGACATAAGTTTCTAAAAAAACTACGTCCCACTGGGTATGTATTTCTGCTGTCATGAGGTTTTTCAATCTCATGAAGAGCCCACTTACTTCGGAAGTGGTGGGTATTGGGGTGGAATCAAACACCCCTACTGTATTGACTACCCTGTTTGAACGGAAGTCAAATATATCCATGATGACCCTATGGAGAGAGTCACCACTCAAAGCTGCAATTGAAGGTATACAGGAAATGCAAAGGAATTGTTTTGGGAACAACTGCGCTAAGGTAGAAAGTTTAGGATTGACAAGCAGCAATTAAATTGTGTGTAAACAATGTAAATATTAGAAAAAGAAAGATTAATTGCGCTAAACCAAGAAAAGGAGGGGACGAACATATGTTAAACAAACATATTGAACATGTGCAAAAGTGCATGTGCTAAAAAATTCCTAGATTAACACTCTGAATTAAACACCAATTAAGAGTCCCATTAGGTCAAGGGGCCAAAGCCACCTGGCCCTACTAGACAATAAAGTACTAGCCCAGTGGGTATTGCCACGAAAAGCCTGACAACAATATTAAAAAAATTAAATCAAACAATAGACCACAAATAAGTGAATAAAGTCCATAAACTTCAATTTGAAAATAAATGTGATGAATCCAAGTGAGATTGGAGACACCCGTGAAAGCTTCAAGAAGTCCTGATTATAGCACCAACGTGAATCCACCACCGATCACACAGCTGCTTACCGGAAGTCAGGGTCCTGCCGGACCACTATCAACATGTCTTTCCACCATGGGTATCACATCTGCAGGAAGTTCTCCGCTTGCATTAAGACCATGCCGTGTTAAATGGTGAAGAAACAAAAAACAGGCTCCACATAGCATAAATCCGGGTAAATTTATTAAAATATAGTAAAAATAAATGTACAACTCACATTTAAGTTGATAAAAACAAGCAGTTGGCCTGTAACGCCGGCCGGACGTATCAGGGACAAGAGCCACTCGTTGGAGAAAATGAAGGGGATGGCGTCCACACGTCACTCACTCCACCCGACGCGTTTCGTGAGAAATCACTTCTTCTCGGGGTACGAGTGGCGTGGGACGCCACCCCTCTTTATAGAAACACCTATCGCTAACAAACAATCGAGCCATAATTACCACGCCTCGCTCCGGGATCGCCGCGCACGCCGGAAGTGTAACTCATTGACGTCCGGGTCACTGGACGCTCCGAGACTGCCCATAGGCTACCCCAACAGTTCCGCCCAGAGGGGCTGGCACCCATGACGTCCGCGTCACTCACCGAAGCGAGGCCTGACAGGACCACCCTCAAAGGGGGCGGGGCTGTATATGTCATGGCTCGAGTGCTTGGAGCTCACACTAAACATTTAATAGCGATGATTGTCAACCTGTACCCATGCCTACATCTCGTGTGTCATGGGGCATCATCAAGTTGTTCGCTTGATGATGCCCCATGACACACGAGATGTAGGCATGGGTACAGGTTGACAATCATCGCTATTAAATGTTTAGTGTGAGCTCCAAGCACTCGAGCCATGACATATACAGCCCCGCCCCCTTTGAGGGTGGTCCTGTCAGGCCTCGCTTCGGTGAGTGACGCGGACGTCATGGGTGCCAGCCCCTCTGGGCGGAACTGTTGGGGTAGCCTATGGGCAGTCTCGGAGCGTCCAGTGACCCGGACGTCAATGAGTTACACTTCCGGCGTGCGCGGCGATCCCGGAGCGAGGCGTGGTAATTATGGCTCGATTGTTTGTTAGCGATAGGTGTTTCTATAAAGAGGGGTGGCGTCCCACGCCACTCGTACCCCGAGAAGAAGTGATTTCTCACGAAACGCGTCGGGTGGAGTGAGTGACGTGTGGACGCCATCCCCTTCATTTTCTCCAACGAGTGGCTCTTGTCCCTGATACGTCCGGCCGGCGTTACAGGCCAACTGCTTGTTTTTATCAACTTAAATGTGAGTTGTACATTTATTTTTACTATATTTTAATAAATTTACCCGGATTTATGCTATGTGGAGCCTGTTTTTTGTTTCTTCACCATTTAACACGGCATGGTCTTAATGCAAGCGGAGAACTTCCTGCAGATGTGATACCCATGGTGGAAAGACATGTTGATAGTGGTCCGGCAGGACCCTGACTTCCGGTAAGCAGCTGTGTGATCGGTGGTGGATTCACGTTGGTGCTATAATCAGGACTTCTTGAAGCTTTCACGGGTGTCTCCAATCTCACTTGGATTCATCACATTTATTTTCAAATTGAAGTTTATGGACTTTATTCACTTATTTGTGGTCTATTGTTTGATTTAATTTTTTTAATATTGTTGTCAGGCTTTTCGTGGCAATACCCACTGGGCTAGTACTTTATTGTCTAGTAGGGCCAGGTGGCTTTGGCCCCTTGACCTAATGGGACTCTTAATTGGTGTTTAATTCAGAGTGTTAATCTAGGAATTTTTTAGCACATGCACTTTTGCACATGTTCAATATGTTTGTTTAACATATGTTCGTCCCCTCCTTTTCTTGGTTTAGCGCAATTAATCTTTCTTTAGCTAGTATCATTGCTGGTCCTGGCATTTTGGCAGAGAGATTTCAGTCCTGAACGTGTGTGTGCTGAGCTCTTCCTGAATGGTGTTGCTTCAGCAGACATTCAGACGGCATGTGTAAAATTAGGGCTGCTTTTATAAAGTGTAAATTCCCACCAAAAAACTAACAGGTGCGCACAGGGCGTAATCTACGGCGCACACACTTAATTCTGTGGATCGCCCTATCTCCCTCATTTGCATCTTTGCCTATCAAATAAAGCGGCGTGCCTAGCGTAATTTGCGCACGAGAATGCGCCGGCGTAATATTTTTAGGTAGGACGGAAAAGCCGGAATTTCAGGCGCTTCTCGTTTTGAGGATCGGGCGCAAAGATACACGCCGTGTAAATTTAGAAAAATCGAGTTAAGTCGGCGTATCTCTTTTGTGGATCTGGCCCATTGTGCTGCCTGGGCCCAGGATTGAAATGCTGCCCCCCCCCCCAAAAAAAGAAATCACGTCCACCAAAAGCCCCCCCCCCACACTCTTTATTTTATATCATGACAATTAAAACCAAAATTAAATTTATCAGGAAGTAAGATTTACATGCAACAGTGGTGGTGGGGTTCAGACAGAGGCGGGGCCATTGGTGGTGAGGGGGGGGGGTTAGACTCAGGCATGGGTGGTGGGGGGTTTAGTCACAGGCAGGAGTGGTGGAGATGGGATTAGTGGCGCTGGCACTTACTTTCTCTCAGTGTCAGCTGCTCCTATAGGGATCCCTCTTTCATCATGGGGTCTCTGCTCAGTAGAAAGCTCCTCCCCCTTTATGCTGTTGGTCTTCAGCCTGTCAGCTGACTTTCTCTTGTCAGCAGCAATGGGGGGGAGCCATGGAGAGGATGGGCAGGCAGCCAGCTGTGTGGGTATGGCAGCGAGTGCTCTGCCATTACCTCTGCTAGCAGTGGGCGTCAATGTGCCGCCCCTCAAAACCTGCCGCCTTGGACCAATGGTCCCACCGGTTCCCATGGTAGGGCCGGCCCTGTTCTTCACACTTCCCTCTGTCGCATTTCTCTCATCTCAATCCATTCTTCAAATTTGCTGTTTATCCATCCCTCAGTTACCCCCTTGGCCGCCGTGGGAGACAATTTCCTTGGCTGGTTGAGCGTCCGAGCTGATGGGATACAAGCTCCTAGGTAGGCGACACAATTCCTAGTCCCCAATCTGTATTATTGTACATGCCTGTTCCTGTTGGTAGGTTGACCTACATGAACTGGACTATGTGTGTTTCAACCTATTTATATTGTGTGTTTGTATATTAACTTTCAGAACTTCTCTTGACGAAGCGATGCAATGTCGCAAAACTAGTAGAGAGACTCACCGAATTGTGACCCCAAAACTCACCTGGATTTCCCACTCGGGCACTGCAATTTCGGTGATCTGATCAGTTGTCACGATATGTTTATTGTTTTAATTGTCCTTAATGTTTGATGTTTTTATTTTTTTTGATACTATATTAATACATTTACCAATTTTTGGGATATATCTGCTCCTTTCTGAGTTCATCCACTCATCCTGTACCGGAATAGTCCTCCTTGCCCGCTTCTTTCCTTTGGGTTCTCTTGGGTCCTTTGGGTTCTCTTGGGTCCTTTTGCTATCTAACTAGATTTTGGATGATGGTACTGTTTTAACATTTAATGCTACATAGTTTATTGAAGAGGCCAAAAATTAATTTTCATGCATCACTCAGTCAAATGTTTCTATTTTCCATCCATTCATCCCATTTCACTATCATTCATTCTCTTTTGTCATTTCTACTAGCTCTATTCATTCATCCCATTTCTTGTTCATCCATTTCTCTGTTCTCTTTTTTCTATCCAATCATCACATTCCTTGTTCATGACCCACTCTGTAATATATTTCCCATCTCTATAAATTCTTTACATTTTTTATGTAAGCATCACTCTCATTTCTCAATTCTACATTCATTCATCCCATTTCTTGTTCATGCATCACTCTATCTCATATATTTATGCTACATCCATCCATCACATGTATTGTTCCTCTAGTTCTCTTTTCTCTCTTTTTCATTAAATCATCACATGTCTTGTTCATGCCCCACTCTGTGTTATATGGCCTTTCTCCATATATTTACCAAATTTATTGTTCATGCATCACACTGTCTCATATATTTCTGCTACATCCATTCATCACATGTCTTGTAAATGCCCCACTCTGTGTTATATGGTCTGTCTCCATATATTTACCACATTTCTTGTTCATGCATCACACTGTCTCACCTGATACACACCTGGCCCTGAGGACATGCTTGCTGTTTTACCCAACACTAAGCTGCCTACCTACAAACAAACTCTTCTGTTGCTGGTATACTTGAACCCGTAATACACAGTTTTTTGTGCGGCTCTTGATTACTTGCCGCAAATCTTCACATAGGTCCCAGGGCCCCTTTACCCTAATATTTCTACACAGCAAATACAGGTCTCCCTCTGCAGTTGGGCCCTCCCTCCATCTTGGTCGCCGTGTGAGGCCTCGTACACACCACAGGACAGAGAACGCGGTGACGTAGACGACACAGACGTTCTCTATCGCGCGAGTTCAATGCTTCCACGCATGCGTCGAATCAATTCGACGCATGCGCAGGATTTCTGTCCGCTGGTTAGACGTACTAACCAGCGGACATGTCCGATGGACAGCTCTCCAGCGGACAAGTTTCTTAGCATGCTAAGAAACTTTTGTCCGCTGGAAATCTGTCCGCTAGCCTGTACACACGATCGGATCTGTCAGCTGACACTGGTCCGCGGACCAGTTTCAGCGGACATGTCCGGTTGTGTGTATGAGGCCTGAGAGTTTTTCTCCGCGGTTGGCCCTTGGCTCCCTAGCGAGTGGTTGTTGTACAGAAATTCTCCTGACAAAGCATCTATCGATGTGAAACTAGTAGAGATTTTGACTTCGTTTCACCGCCACCCTTCGTCCAGGGTCCATTCCATCTCGGTGATTGGGACGGTTGGTCGTACAATATGTCTACCATTTTATACTGCTGTCTTTGATGTATTTTATATTTATGTGTGTCTCCTGTTTTTTGATATTATGTTAAATATACTAATTTATATCTTTTACCCTTACTACAACTCCTTTCTAATTTTTCTTACCTAGTACCAATATAGTCCCTCCGCCCCTTTTTTGTTCTTAGTCTTTTGGGCCTCTGGGGTCCCATTAATATTTGTTCTATTCACACAGTCTCATATATTTCTGCTACATCCATTTATCACATTTCTTGCTCATCCATTTATCTTTCCGTTTTCTCTCTTGTCAATCCAATCATCACATATCTTGTTCATGCCACACTCTGTGTTATTTCTCCATTCTCCAAAAATTCTTAAATTTTTTTATTCAAGGATCACTCTGTCGCATTTCTCCA
>NW_024404843.1:0-21762 GCF_905171775.1 Rana temporaria
CCTTGGTATCCCCTCAGAACAGGGACACCTGTCACCCCTTCTTTCCCCCCTCTACCCTACGATACTTGATCCAGGGCTTTACAGCCGATCGCCCCTCTGGGATCAGGAAGGAATTTTTCCCCGTGACAGCACATTGGCTCAGCTCTGCCAGGGGTTTTTTCGCCTTCCTCTGGACCAAGATCAAGAGGAAGGACTCTGTGAATCCTCCCTCTAATGGTAAATTAAATCATCAACCCCCCCCCCCCCCACAGTGACAGGCAATAATGGGTAATTTGCGTTACTCTGCGGACTCCATTCGGGATCTGAGACAATTCGCAACTACATTACCAGCCGTCACCAAAAAGGCCTTAAAAACAGACCAACTCTGGAGAGTCGATCGACGATCGATCAGCAAAAATTTTAACCACTTGACACAATTAAAACACATATCATGTGTTTTGATTAATACAAGATCGGCAGTAAAACACCGATTAGAAATCCACGATTTCTTACTACAAAACGATCTAGACTGCCTCTTTATTACAGAAAGCTGGCTCTCAGACGACTGCAACACCATTCTCGATGAACTGGTGCCAGAAAACTACCACCTAATAACAGAAAACAGAATAGAGCAAAGAGGAGGAGGCCTTGCGGTGATCCATAAGGATCACATCGCAATCACTAAACCAGCCCTGCAAAATCCTCTTCCATTCATGGAAACCCTTACTCTTCAGCTCCAAACTTCCCCCCAGGAGACTGTTCACATTCTCCTCTGCTATAGGCCACCTGGGCCTAAATCGCAGTTTTTGCCATCATTTACGGAGTTTATATCCACTTACACCCTCAACAGCAAACATCTTTTGCTACTTGGGGATTTCAACCTGTGGGCTAACTCTGCACAGGATCCCATTGCGGACGCCTGCATCGATCACCTGGATGGATTAGGACTACAGCAACTTATATGCGGGCCCACTCATGCTTCAGGTCACACACTTGACCTAATTTTCAGACAAAATCTGGAAATAAGCATTTTAGAAAATGAACCATTGCCATGGACAGACCACCATGCAATCAAGTTCACAATCTCCAAAATCCCCCCAGTGTCTAAAGCACCCAAACCGGTGACAATACACTGGGTTAGGTCTCAGAAGAAGCTCCGCTCGGAACTCTTCAAATCCACCTTGAGAAACAAAATTAAAACAATCCAGCCTCAGCAAACAGCCGCTGATACACTGGACGCCATAAACGCAGCTTTGCTACACTCAGCCGACTTAGTAGCACCGAAACGCAAATTCGGCAGCCGCAGGAAAAAGTCTGGCTGGTTTAACAACCAGCTATCGCTTCTAAAGCAAGAACGCAGGAGGGCGGAAGCCGCCTGGAAAAGAAACCCTGCAGAGGATAATCTTATCTTCTACAGAGCAATAACAACACGATATCACAAAGAAATTTTCAAAGCCAAGAAACATCATTTTTCTATGGCAATTAACAGTTCCCTAAATCGCCCCCGCGAACTATTCAAAATGGTCACCCAGACCATGAATCCGGGATGTCTTGAAGTCCCCAACTCAGACACCCAAGAGTTCTGTAATGAACTATCGGATTTTTTCATTAGCAAAATTGAAAGAATCCGGGAAAGTATTCTGCAAAACGATACCCACCTCAATCCGGCTGTCAATCAGCCACAAAATTCCCGCAGAAACTTTCTGCATTCGACAAAATTCACTCTGGAGCCTATTTCCAGCGATACCACAAAAAATATCATCGGTGCCTTGCGGAACAGCACATCGCCCAATGATATCATCCCTACTAAACTGTTGAAGGATTGTGCCGACATTCTGGCACCACCCATCACACAGCTTATAAATCAGTCTTTTAAGGAAGGCATAGTGCCATCCATGCTGAAAGAGGGCATAATCCAGCCCATCCTGAAAAAACCTAACCTGGATCCCAAGGACCCAACTCACCGCCGCCCCATAACAGGCCTAAACGTTCTCTCTAAGATAATGGAGAAAATAGTGGTACAACAGCTGCAACAGCATCTAGATACCCATAACCTACTGGATCCATTACAATCTGGCTTCCGTCCTGGACACGGGACAGAAACGGCCTTACTAAAAATATGGGACGACGCCCTCGAGGCCGCAGACGAAGGAGAATCTTGTCTCCTAATTCTGCTGGACCTAAGCGCAGCCTTTGACACGGTAGATCACAAACTGTTACTGATGCGACTAGCTTCGGTAGCAGGAGTTGCAGAAGGTGATTTACCATGGTTTTCTTCCTTTCTTGAAAACCGTTCACAAACAGTTAAATTGGGTTCTTTCATGTCTGAGAGGCGCACGGTGTCATGTGGAGTCCCCCAAGGATCCCCCTGTCACCGGTGCTTTTCAACATCTATCTTCGCCCTCTCTTTGATATTATCAGTAGCCAAGAACTACTCTATCACTCTTATGCAGACGATACGCAACTGTACTTGCGCATCGGCAACAAAAAGAATCATCATCCAAGTTTAGAGAACTGTCTCGCTTTGATTGACAACTGGATGACCAACAGCTATCTTAAACTCAACAGTTCTAAAACAGAACTCCTTGTGTTTCAGGCCAGCCGAAAGAGTCAAGTGGTAACAACTTGGACTCCACCGCCCATTCTGGGGCAAATCATCAACCCTAGCTCCAAAGTCAAAAGTCTCGGGGTCATCTTTGACACCTTCATGACAATGGACGCACAAATAGGGTCAGTAGTCAGCGGAGCGCACTATCTGTTGCGCCTACTACGCAGACTTATTCCATTTATTCCCAAGGAAGACGTAGCAGTCGTGGTGGGAACAATCGTGAATTCCAGACTGGACTATGCTAACGCCCTGTACCTCGGACTCCCAAAGTACCAAATCTCCCGTCTGCAGGTCGTACAAAATACGGCCGCCAGACTGGTGACTGGGAAAAAAAAATGGGAATCAATCTCACCTTCGCTGAGAAACCTTCACTGGCTGCCAGTAAAAGACAGAATTGCATTTAAAGCACTCTGCCTTACACATAAGTGCATCCATGGAAAGGCTCCGCAATATCTTTGCGACAAGATAGAACCTCACAATTCGAATCGCGTTCTGCGATCCACCGACCAAAATCTGGTCAGGGTACCAAAAACTAAATACAAATCCAAAGGAGAAAGAAGGTTTGCTTTCCAGGGTCCTAGACTATGGAACGCTTTACCAACCAGCATTCGGTTGGAGGAAAACCACCTGATTTTCAGAAGACGGATCAAAACTCTGCTCTTTTGAGGTCATGAGTCACAAACAACTAGCGCCCAGAAGCGATTCAGTTCGCATGTGTTGCGCTCTATAAATTTTTCATTCATTCATTCATTCATTCACTCACTATGTCATCACTCTGTCATCACTCTGTCATCACTCACTCTGTCATCACTATGACATCACTCACTATGTCATCACTCTGTCATCACTCACTATGTCATCACTCTGTCATCACTCACTATGTCATCACTCACTATGTCATCACTCACTATGTCATCACTCTGTCATCACTCACTATGTCATCACTCTGTCATCACTATGTCATCACTATGTCATCACTAACTATGTCATCACTCTGTCATCACTCACTATGTCATCACTCACTATGTCATCACTCACTATGTCATCACTCTGTCATCACTCACTATGTCATCACTCTGTCATCACTCACTATGTCATCACTCTGTCATCACTCACTATGTCATCACTCTGTCATCACTCACTATGTCATCACTCTGTCATCACTCACTATGTAATAACTCTGTCATCACTCACTATGTCATCACTCACTCTGTCATCACTCACTCTGTCATCACTCACTATGTCATCACTCACTATGTCATCACTCACTATGTCATCACTCACTATGTCATCACTCTGTCATCACTCACTATGTCATCACTCTGTCATCACTCACTCTGTCATCACTCTGTCATCACTCACTCTGTCATCACTATGTCATCACTGAGAGAGTGGGTAACCGCTCAAAGAGAACCAGGTAATCTGATTCCTGTGGTCCGAGCCAAGGGTGCAGGCAGTGCAATCAAAATGCAGGTTTAGGATGAAGGAAAAAAGCTGGGACAGCCGCACTCCAAAAAAACTCCTCCTTTAATTAAAAATCACAAAATACATGCCACAGCAAAAAACAGCACAACAAAAGAAAAGCTGACGTTTCGCACTATGCCTTAGTGCTTCTTCATAGCTAGTGTGTAAACAGTAAAATGAGTGAATATATACCTTACAACCAGGGCCAGATTAAGAACATCATGGGCCTGGTGCTGAGGATTTTGGTGGGGCCTTTTAGGCTGCATTCACACCTCCGCGACAAGTAACGCCGCGTACGCGGCGTATTTTGCCGCGAATAGTGTAACTTTTTTTTTACAAATCCTTCCTATTGCTTTGTATGGCCGAACGCCAATGTCGCCTGAAAAAAAGGGTCCGGGACTTTTTTTCATGCCGCAGGTGTACGGCGTCTATGAGATGTGAACCATCTCATAGACAGCAATGGGAATTCTCCCCTCCAGCGGCACGAGCGGCCGGCGTCGGGCGTTTTGTCGCGGAGGTGTGAATGGGGTGTAATAAATAATAAATAAATGCGTGGGAATGACATGAACGCAGCCCAGCCAAGGCAAGCGACCAAAGGCACAGAACCCAGAAGGAAGACCGGGTGAAGGTGAAAGTGTCCAGGCCCCGCCTGATTCATCGCAGCGCAGCACTGGAGGGCTCAGTCTGAAAATTGAAGTGTACACTAATGTGCTAATATGCTGTGCATACTTGTACGTTGTGGCATAACCTACCCCAGGGCCTCTAAAAAGTAGTAATGTCAGGAAAGTTTACTACTGCTTTATTATCACAGGATCCCAGGAGCCTCTCATGGGGCCCCCTACTGACCCGATGGACGGTGGCCCTTGGGCAGTGCCTAAGTGCACAGTTGCCAACATTTAAAAAATATTTTCAGGGCCACTTTTTTATATAAGTGCTATATTTAGAGTAGCCGAGATCCCCGATGTTCCTCTATACATCATAGTAGTAATCACAAAATTAAATGAGTACTAATAATGGGGCAGAACAAATATGAGAACTGATATTTTCTTTAGTTGAACTAACAAAAGTGTGTCCATTCTAGAGCTGGTAACATTGAGGATATTCAGTATAATTTTAAAGAACTGTTTTTGTGGGTAAGCGACATAGGGGAGGAGTATGGACGGTATATAAGTGGGAAGTATGTGCAGGTGAGGGAGAGGAATGTGGAGGGTCTAACAGTGAGCACTATGTACAGGAGAGGAGTTCAAAGGGTACGGAAAAAAGCACTATGTACAGGAGAGGAGTTCAAAGGGTACGGAAAAAAGCACTATGTACAGGAGAGGAGTGTGAAGGGTATGACAATGGGCAGTATGTACAGGAAGAGTGAGGGGGTATGACAGAGGGTAGTACGTACCAGAGAGAAGTGTGGAGGGTATGATGGGGCAGTATGTACAGGAGAGGAGTGTGGAGGGTATGACAGTGGGCAGTATGTACAGGAGAGGAATGTAGACGGTATGATAGTGGGCTCTATGTATAGGAGAGGAGTGTGGAGGGTATGACAGTGAACACTATGTATAGGAGAGGAGTGTGGAGGGTATGACAGTGGGCACTATGTATAGGAGAGGAGTGTGGAGGGTATGACAGTGAGCAGTATGTACAGGAGAGGAGTGTGGAGGGTGCGACAGTGGGCACTAAGTACAGGAGAGAAGTGTATGACAGCAGGCACTATGTACAGGAGAGGAGTGTGAAGGGTATGACAGTGGGCGCTATGTATAGGAGAGGAGTGTGGAGGGTATGACAGTGGGCACTATGTACAGGAGAGGAGTGTGTAGGGTATGACAGTGGGTACTATGTATAGGAGAGGAGTGTGGAGAGTATGACAGTGAGCACTATGTACAGGAGTGGAAGGATATTTAGGGACGGAGTAGTGGTTAAGCGGGTCATACATGGATTGAAATTGCGCCAATTATGCAGAGACCAGCCATAGTCAATCTATGTATGGGCTAGCTGGTTTTACACAAGTCAATCTATTAATCAACTTGAGTACAACCAGCCTGTTTTTTTTTTCTTAAAACAATCAGTGCTGCCAGCTAAAGTTAGCAACACTGATCATTGTACGCACTGGCAGAACACAATAACACTGCAGGAGTGATTCCCCCATCCACAGGTCAGCAGGTGAGAGGGTGTGTGGGGACAGGCTGGGGAGAGATACTAGTCAGTGGCTGGGTAGGCACTGGTAGTATCAAAGCCAGATACACACAGGTTACATACGCCACGATCGTTAGAGCGAGAACAATAATTCTAGTACTAGACCTCCTCTGTAACTCTAAACATGTAACCTAAAAAAATGTAAAGCATCGCTTAGGATACCAAAAAAAATTGTGCTAACTTAACTAACTAACTGTTTTTTTAATGAATGAAACATTTTTTTCCAAAAAAACATGTTTGAAAAATTGCTGCGCAAATACCGTGCTAGAGCTGCACAATTAATTGTTAAAAAAATTGTGATCTCGATTCAACCCCCCTGACGATCTCCAATGCAGAGTTTGCTGATTCTTTCATATAACAAGTGGAGAGGCTTTCAGCTGTCAAAAGAAAATATCTGGGCAGTCTGCCAAGTTTTTAACAGGAAACATTGGGCCAAATTCTCAAAAAGTCTGCGTAACTTAAATTTCAGCAGTTAAGTTACACTGACTTAAAATTTCTACCTAAGTGCCTGATCGTCAAAGCACTTAGGTAGAAATTACACGCTGTGTAACTTAAGTGCCGCCGTCGTAAGGCGGTCCTCCTCTCCTGGGGGCGTTTAAAATTTAAATGAGGCGCGCTCCCGCGCCGGCCGTACTGCACTTGCGTGTGACGTCATTTTCCCGACGTGCAGCGCGCGAACGTAATTGACGCCGGTCGGCTTTGAGAATTTCGACGGGACACTAAAGTTGCGACGGGTGAAAAAAAAAGACGCGCCGGGAAAACAAATAGTTATAAAAAAAAATGTCAGCGTCGCTCAGCATGCATTCCTGAGAGGGAGAACTCCATGCCAATTTTCAAAGAAAAAAACGGCATGGGTTCCCCCCCCAGGAGCATACCAGGCCCTTAGGTCTGGTATGGGTTGTAAGGAGACCCCCCCACGCCGAAAAATTGACGTAGGGGGTCCCCCTACAATCCATACCAGACCCGTATCCAAAGCACGCTACCCGGCCGGTCAGGAATGGGAGTGGGGACGAGCGAGCGTCCCCCCCCCCCTCCTGAGCCGTGCCAGGCCGCATGCCCTCAACATGGGGGGGTTGGGGGCTCTGGGGCAGGGGGGCGCACTGCGGGCCCCCCCACCCCAGAGCACCCTGTCCCCATGTTGATGAGGACAGGACCTCTTCCCGACAACCCTTGCCATTGGTTGTCGGGGTCTGCGGGAGGGGACTTATCGGAATCTGGGAGTCCCCTTTAATAAGGGGGCCCCCAGATACCGGCCCCCCACCCTAAGTGAATGGATATGGGGTACATCGTACCCCTATCCATTCACCTGGAGGAAAAAAGTAAAATTTAGTAAACACACAACACAAGGCTTTTTAAAATAATTTATTATTCTGCTCCGGATGCCCCCCCTGTCTTCGTTATTAGCTCAATTAGCAGGGGGGGCTTCTTCTTCCACTCTCCGGGGGTCTTCCGCTCTCCGGGGGTCTTCCGCTCTCCGGGGGTCTTCTCCGCTCTCCGGGGGGGGCTTCTCCGGACTCCGGGGGTCTTCTTCCATCTTCTCCCCTCTTCCGCTGTTGACTCGGCGAACCCCGGTTCTTCTGCAGCTCTCCGGTGCCTTCTTCTTCAGCGCTGGCTGCCTGCTATGTTTGTGTGTTAGCTCGATTTCAAACAGGCAGCCGGCGCGGTCTTCTGTGACGTCATCTTCTCTTCTGTTCTTCTCCCCTCTTCCGATGTTGCCTCGTCGCCTGTTGTCGCTGTAATGATGGAAGCGCGCCTTGCATCACATTTATATAGGCATCACCGTCCCATCATGCTCCGGTAGGTACCCACGTGGTGGGTGCCTACCCACGTGCACCCACCACGTGGGTACCTGCCGGAGCATGATGGGACGGTGATGCCTATATAAATGGGATGCAAGGCGCGCTTCCATCATTACAGCGACAACAGGCGACGAGGCAACATCGGAAGAGGGGAGAAGAACAGAAGAGAAGATGACGTCACAGAAGACCGCGCCGGCTGCCTGTTTGAAATCGAGCTAACACACAAACATAGCAGGCAGCCAGCGCTGAAGAAGAAGGCACCGGAGAGCTGCAGAAGAACCGGGGTTCGCCGAGTCAACAGCGGAAGAGGGGAGAAGATGGAAGAAGACCCCCGGAGTCCGGAGAAGCCCCCCCCGGAGAGCGGAGAAGACCCCCGGAGAGCGGAAGACCCCCGGAGAGCGGAAGACCCCCAGAGAGTGGAAGAAGAAGCCCCCCCTGCTAATTGAGCTAATAACGAAGACAGGGGGGGCATCCGGAGAAGAATAATAAATTTATTTTAAAAAGCCTTGTGTTGTGTGTTTACTAAATTTTACTTTTTGCCTCCAGGTGAATGGATAGGGGTACGATGTACCCCATATCCATTCACTTAGGGTGGGGGGCCGGTATCTGGGGGCCCCCTTATTAAAGGGGACTCCCAGATTCCGATAAGTCCCCTCCCGCAGACCCCGACAACCAATGGCAAGGGTTGTCGGGAAGAGGTCCTGTCCTCATCAACATGGGGACAGGGTGCTCTGGGGTGGGGGGGCCCGCAGTGCGCCCCCCTGCCCCAGAGCACCCAACCCCCCCATGTTGAGGGCATGCGGCCTGGCACGGCTCAGGAGGGGGGGGGGACGCTCGCTCGTCCCCACTCCCATTCCTGACCGGCCGGGTAGCGTGCTTTGGATACGGGTCTGGTATGGATTGTAGGGGGACCCCCTACGTCGAATTTTCGGCGGAGGGGGGTCTCCTTACAACCCATACCAGACCTAAGGGCCTGGTATGCTCCTGGGGGGGAACCCATGCCGGTTTTGAATTTAAAAATTGCCGTGGAGTTCTCCCTCAGGAATGCATACCAAATGCCGTCGCTGGAATGGGCCTTTACAAGGTTTGGCTAACTTTCCACATTGTGGGCCAGATTCACGAAGCAGATACGACGGTGTATCTCAGATACACCACCGTATCTCGGATTTTTTCTGGTCCTATCTATGCGCCTGATTCATAGAATCAGTTACGCATAGATAGGGCTGAGATCCGACAGTGTCACACTGTGTTACACTGTCGGATCTTTTTTTTGATTTAAAAATGGCGCCGGGGGCGTTCCCGCTGATTTACACTGAATAATATGTAAATCAGCGAGATACGCGAAATTCACGAACGTACGCGGACCCGACGCTGTGTTCTTACGTCGTTTCCGTAGCGGTTTTCCGTCGTATACTTACCCTTTCTAAAAGCAGGGGTAAGTATTGTTAAGTATGGCCGTCGTTCCCGCGTCGATTTTGAAATTTCCTACGTCGTTTGCGTACGCCGATTCACGAACACGCGCATCGCAAGTCCCGCTCACGTCGCAACCACTGACGTCCTATTGACGTCAGTGGGAGCAATGCACGCCGGGAAATTCCCCGGACGACGCATGCGTATTTAAATCGGCGCGGGAGCGCGCCTGATTTAAATATGACACTCCCCTAGCCGCGGAATTTGAATTCCGCTGGGGGAGTTAGGATCCGCCGTCGCAAGTTTGGAGGTAAGTGTGTTGTGAATTTGACACTTTCCTCACAAACTTGCGAGGGCGGATCTTAATTCACATAGGTTACACGGATCTAAAGATCCGCTAACCTTTGTGAATCTGGCCCTATAAAACCAGCCCTAGTTTTGCGCCGGCAAATTCGGAACTTAGGCAGAAATCAAAGTGCTGAAATGCTTTGAAAATCTGCTTAAGTCCTCATTTGCATACGCAAAGCTGCATTTCAATGAGAAATGCCCCCAGTGGCGGATGCGGTACTGCATCCTAAAATCTGACCGTGTAAGTGTCTTACACATGTCAGATTTTCTGCCTAACTTTGGAAAAAGCCTTTTGAGAATCGTTTCCAAAGTTAGGCACAGGGATACGCAGGCTGAACAGCAGTTAAGTCTGCGTATCTCTTTTGAGAATTTGGCCCATTGTAACTAACGCTTCCTTCTTAGATCAAAGGGATACACTTCTGTGTGTAAAGAACAAATCTGGGCAGTCTGCGAAGTTTGTAAACAAAATGAAACATTGTAACTAACTAACATTGTAACTAAATTTAACCACTTAAAGTCCAACACTTGTTTCTTAAGTTAGAAAGCAATATTATTTGCTAGAAAATTACTTGGAACTGCCAAACATTATATATATTTTAGCAGAGACTCCAGGGAATACAATGGCTATTGCTGCAATATTTTATGTCACACTGCATTTTCCCACTTCAATGAATAATAAAAACCATAAAAACAAAACAGTGAAGTTAGCCCATTTTTTTTTTTTTTTTATGTGAAAGATGATGTTACGCCGCAACAATCGTGAGAGAATCGTGATCTATCTTCTAAGCAAAAAAATTGCAATTCTCATTTTAGCCAGAATCGTGCAGCTCTGTACCCTGCAACATAAAAAGTGCAAAGACCACCATAGAGTCATTTTCTAGCAAAAAACAAATGATGATTTTTACATGTAGTAGAGAAGTGTCAGAATTGGCCTGGGTGGCAAGGGGTTAATTACCATGAGTAATATACAAATAATTATTATAAGCACTGTGATCCTATCAGTCTGCTGTAGTGTGTCAGCTTGTATTTATATTGGCCGCTCTGAATGTAGCTTCTGACAGGCTGTGCAAGCAGGCCCGTATCTCCGGAACCATAAATGATAGCCGTCCCATATTTTAACCAGTTGTGGGGTAGCTCTTCCCATGCCTACCCCCAAATGTGGGGTTTCTGTGACCTCTGGTCATCGAGCTACAACCCCCCAAATTCGATCTTAGAAAAAAAAAAATCTTAAAAAAAAAAATATTTTTTTTTTTTTTTTTTTTTTTTTTGGGCAAATGGGCCTATCTTGAGAAAGGGGCCTGGAGCTGCAGCTCCATCAGCCCCATTGTTAATCCGGCCCTGCTTACAACCCAATGAGTGGGAGGGGGCTCTGGAAACAATTAAGTTAAACAGGGTCCCCTGTGAAGTTTGGGTGTGTCTCGACAGACAATCAGAGAGTGTCTCATGTGGACTATGTCTCATGCAAATTCATAGTGAATAGTGAACATTGGATAGAATGATGTGTTGACCCAATAGAGAAGTGGGGTGCAGAAAAATGTGAAAGAGAGTGTAGGAGTATGTGTAAGTGTGAAGAAATATATTTGAGTGTAAGAGAAGTGAATTAAAGTGGACAGGAAATGGAATGATATGTGTAAAACATGTATAACTTGTATAAGTAACAAATGAAATGAAATTAAGAAAACAAAAAATATGATATGAATTGAAGTGCGATAAAGTAAAGTGAAATTAATTAAAAAAGAAGAAAGGAAAACAAATAAAAAGTGAAATGGGGAAAAAAGGGGAAAAAAATAAATAAAAAAAAAGGGGAAAAAATAGGGGTGAATATGACGGTGAACCATATAAAGGACGATGCATAAACCATAAAATAATATGGTGTAATGTAGTGAACAAAAAATGCCTAAAGATTGAGCATAGTGTAAAGGTGCACCTTAATTCTAATGGTCTTATTTGTTTTATAGTATATTAACTTGTGTTTTTTATTATTTTTATGATTATTATTATATTATTTTTGTTTTTTGTATTTTTGTTGCCTGTATGTGTTTGTGTACTTACTCATTATTGAAATAATAACTGAGACACCGGGCATCTATCTGGACTGGTTAAACATTCATTGTGAGCTGAACCATTAATACAAAGACAAAAACAAAAGCAAAAAGATGTGAACATGTGTGGCCGTTTATAGAAGAGTTCTAAAATATCCTAAAAATCAGTAAATGAGTAAACATGCAGAGTAGTATGGAATTATAGTAAAAAAGAGGCACTTGAAATGTCGGGAAGTGTCAATGTGGCTATATGAGGCTAATGAAAAATAACTGCTATTAGCGGACAATTGCCAACATGTGAACCTCAATCTAAATAGAGAAACTCTCTAGAGAATGATAGCGATCAGGGTATGGGCATGGAGTGTGTGTCAGGTTGCATAGCGGAATCGATATATTGGTATTACAATATTTTAATGCTTTAATGTTAGACTGGAAAGGGAAAAGTAAAACCAAAAGGAAACCAAAAGGTTAGTGAAGGGTTAATGAAAAACTCCCTAGGCAGTAGGTAAACATGTGTTGAAATCGAAAATACGCTATCTGATTCTCTGTCTTGACACATCCAATTACAGAAAAAGCCACATTTGAGGCCACCACATCTCGCCGACAACAAAGACATCGCCATACATGTCGCGATGACTGTGCGATCTACATGAATTAAATACTTAAATGTGTATTTACAAGGAACAAATACAATTCGATAAAACGGAGAAGCCGAACATTGCTGTTGACAGCTGTATATACAAAAAACAGTTAATACAGTAATAAGAACAAAAAACTCACAATATGCATATGAAATGTCCCGATAAACATGTTAAGATAACGAGCAATATCGTATGAATGGCTGGGAAGCCAGCAGAACTGTAATCGTGGGACATATCTTACAATGTATGTTGGTTGGTTCTCTAATGAAACCCAAAAAGAAAGAAAGAATAGAGTATAGGATACTAAGATCTTATTGAAAAGGGTGCCAACAGCCTAGGTGTTTTGTAATCCTCTTACAAAGAAGGAGATACTGTATTTATGGATCCTGTAAAAATCGGGGAAAAAACATCCAGGGTGCTTGTAAGAAAATAAGGTTAGGAAAAAAGGCAAGATGAAAAGAGAGGGGGGAGGGGGAAGGGAATAAGGAGAAAAATTGGAAAATGTGCGCAAGGAAGAGCGAGGAAAAAAAAAAAAAGGTGGAAGTGGGAAAAATAAATAAATAAATAAATAAATAAATAATTTTTTTTCCCCCATTTCACTTTTTATTTGGTTTCCTTTCTTCTTTTTTAATTAATTTCACTTTACTTTATCGCACTTCAATTCATATCATATTTTTTGTTTTCTTAATTTCATTTCATTTGTTACTTATACAAGTTATACATGTTTTACACTTATCATTCCATTTCCTGTCCACTTTAATTCACTTCTCTTACACTCAAATATATTCTTCACACTTACACATACTCCTACACTCTCTTTCACATTTTTCTGCACCCCACTTCTCTATTGGGTCAACACATCATTCTATCCAATGTTCACTATTCACTATGAATTTGCATGAGACATAGTCCACATGAGACACTCTCTGATTGTCTGTCGAGACACACCCAAACTTCACAGGGGACCCTGTTTAACTTAATTGTTTCCAGAGCCCCCTCCCACTCATTGGGTTGTAAGGTATATATTCACTCATTTTACTGTTTACACACTAGCTATGAAGAAGCACTAAGGCATAGTGCGAAACGTCAGCTTTTCTTTTGTTGTGCTGTTTTTTGCTGTGGCATGTATTTTGTGATTTTTAATTAAAGGAGGAGTTTTTTTGGAGTGCGGCTGTCCCACCTTTTTTCCTTCATCCTAAACCTTCACTATGTCATCACTCTGTCATCACTCACTATGTCATCACTCACTATGTCATCACTCTGTCATCACTCTGTCATCACTCACTCTGTCATCACTATGTCATCACTCACTATGTCATCACTCTGTCATCACTCTGTCATCACTCACTATGTCATCACTCTGTCATCACTCACTATGTCATCACTCTGTCATCACTCACTATGTCATCACTCTGTCATCACTATGTCATCACTCTGTCATCACTCACTATGTCATCACTCACTCTGTCATCACTCTGTCATCACTCTGTCATCACTATGTCATCACTCACTATGTCATCACTCTGTCATCACTCACTCTGTCATCACTCACTCTGTCATCACTCACTATGTCATCACTCACTATGTCATCACTCTGTCATCACTCACTCTGTCATAACTCTGTCATCACTATGTCATCACTCACTATGTCATCACTCTGTCATCACTATGTCATCACTCTGTCATCACTCTGTCATTACTCACTATGTCATCACTCTGTCATCACTATGTCATCACTCACTATGTCATCACTCTGTCATCTCTATGTCATCACTCTGTCATCACTCTGTCATCACTCACTATGTCATCACTCTGTCATCACTATGTCATCACTCACTATGTCATCACTCTGTCATCACTCTGTCATTACTCACTATGTCATCACTCTGTCATCACTCTGTCATCACTATGTCATCACTCACTATGGCATCACTATGTCATCACTCACTATGTCATCACTCACTATGTCATCACTCTGTCATCACTATGTCATCACTCACTATGTCATCACTCTGTCATCACTATGTCATCACTCACTATGGCATCACTATGTCATCACTCACTATGTCATCACTCACTATGTCATCACTCTGTCATCACTATGTCATCACTCACTATGTCATCACTCTGTCATCAGTATGTCATCACTATGTCATCAGTATGTCATCACTATGTCATCACTAACTATGTCATCACTCTGTCATCACTCACTATGTCATCACTATGTCATCACTCACTATGTCATCACTCTGTCATCACTCACTATGTCATCACTCTGTCATCACTCACTATGTCATCACTCTGTCATCACTCACTATGGCATCACTCTGTCATCACTCACTATGTAATAACTCTGTCATCACTCACTATGTCATCACTCTGTCATCACTCTGTCATCACTATGTCATCACTCTGTCATCACTCACTATGTCATCACTCACTATGTCATCACTCTGTCATCACTATGTCATCACTCACTATGTCATCACTCTGTCATCACTATGTCATCACTCACTATGTCATCACTCTGTCATCACTCACTCTGTCATCACTCACTATGTCATCACTATGTCATCACTCACTCTGTCATCACTCACTATGTCATCACTATGTCATCACTCACTCTGTCATCACTCACTATGTCATCACTATGTCATCACTCACTATGTCATCACTATGTCATCACTCACTATGTCATCACTCACTATGTCATCACTATGTCATCACTCACTATGTCATCACTCACTCTGTCATCACTATGTCATCACTCTGTCATCACTCACTATGTCATCACTCTGTCATCACTCACTCTGTCATCACTCACTGTGTCATCACTCTGTCATCACTATGTCATCACTCACTATGTCATCACTCACTATGCCATCACTCACTATGTCATCACTCTGTCATCACTCTGTCATCACTCACTATGTCATCACTCTGTCATCACTCACTATGTCATTACTCTGTCATCACTCACTATGTCATCACTCTGTCATCACTCTGTCATCACTCTGTCATCACTATGTCATCACTCACTATGTCATCACTCTGTCATCACTCACTATGTCATCACTCTGTCATCACTCACTATGTCATCACTCTGTCATCACTCACTATGTCATCACTCTGTCATCACTCACTATGTCATCACTCTGTCATCACTCACTATGTCATCACTCTGTCATCACTCTGTCATCACTCACTATGTCATCACTCACTATGTCATCACTCACTATGTCATCACTCTGTCATCACTATGTCATCACTATGTCATCACTCACTATGTCATCACTATGTCATCACTCACTCTGTCATCACTCTGTCATCACTCACTATGTCATCACTCTGTCATCACTCACTATGTCATCACTCTGTCATCACTATGTCATCACTCTGTCATCACTCACTATGTCATCACTCACTATGTCATCACTCTGTCATCACTCACTATGTCATCACTCACTATGTCATCACTCACTATGTCATCACTCTGTCATCACTATGTCATCACTCACTATGTCATCACTCACTATGTCATCACTCTGTCATCACTATGTCATCACTATGTCATCACTCTGTCATCACTCACTATGTCATCACTATGTCATCACTCACTCTGTCATCACTCTGTCATCACTCTGTCATCACTCACTATGTCATCACTCACTATGTCATCACTCACTATGTCATCACTCTGTCATCACTCACTATGTCATCACTCTGTCATCACTCACTATGTCATCACTCTGTCATCACTCACTATGTCATCACTCTGTCATCACTCACTATGTCATCACTCACTATGTCATCACTCACTATGTCATCACTCTGTCATCACTATGTCATCACTATGTCATCACTCACTATGTCATCACTCTGTCATCACTATGTCATCACTCACTATGTCATCACTCACTCTGTCATCACTCTGTCATCACTCACTATGTCATCACTCTGTCATCACTCACTCTATCATCACTCACTCTGTCATCACTCTGTCATCACTATGTCATCACTCTGTCATCACTATGTCATCACTCACTATGTCATCACTCACTATGTCATCACTCTGTCATCACTCTGTCATCACTCACTATGTCATCACTCTGTCATCACTATGTCATCACTCTGTCATCACTCACGATGTCATCACTCTGTCATCACTCTGTCATCACTCTGTCATCACTCACTATGTCATCACTCTGTCATCACTCACTATGTCATCACTCTGTCATCACTCACTATGTCATCACTCTGTCATCACTCACTATGTCATCACTCTGTCATCACTATGTCATCACTCACTATGTCATCACTCACTATGTCATCACTATGTCATCACTCACTATGTCATCACTCTGTCATCACTATGTCATCACTCACTATGTCATCACTCACTATGTCATCACTCACTATGTCATCACTATGTCATCACTATGTCATCACTCACTATGTCATCACTATGTCATCACTCACTCTGTCATCACTCACTATGTCATCACTCACTATGTCATCACTCTGTCATCACTATGTCATCACTCACTATGTCATCACTCTGTCATCACTATGTCATCACTCACTATGTCATCACTCTGTCATCACTCACTCTGTCATCACTCTGTCATCACTCACTATGTCATCACTCTGTCATCACTCACTATGTCATCACTCACTATGTCATCACTATCTCATCACTATGTCATCACTCACTATGTCATCACTCACTATGTCATCACTCTGTCATCACTCACTATGTCATCACTCTGTCATCACTCACTATGTCATCACTCTGTCATCACTCACTATGTCATCACTATGTCATCACTCGCTCTGTCATCACTCACTATGTCATCACTATGTCATCACTCACTCTGTCATCACTCACTATGTCATCACTATGTCATCACTCACTATGTCATCACTATGTCATCACTCACTATGTCATCACTCACTATGTCATCACTCTGTCATCACTCACTATGTCATCACTCACTCTGTCATCACTATGTCATCACTCTGTCATCACTCACTATGTCATCACTCTGTCATCACTCACTCTGTCATCACTCACTGTGTCATCACTCTGTCATCACTATGTCATCACTCACTATGTCATCACTCACTATGCCATCACTCACTATGTCATCACTCTGTCATCACTCTGTCATCACTCACTATGTCATCACTCTGTCATCACTCACTCTGTCATCACTCTGTCATCACTCACTATGTCATCACTCTGTCATCACTCACTCTGTCATCACTCACTGTGTCATCACTCTGTCATCACTCACTATGTCATCACTCTGTCATCACTCACTATGTCATCACTCTGTCATCACTATGTCATCACTCACTATGTCATCACTCACTATGTCATCACTATGTCATCACTCACTATGTCATCACTATGTCATCACTCACTATGTCATCACTCTGTCATCACTATGTCATCACTCACTATGTCATCACTCACTATGTCATCACTCTGTCATCACTATGTCATCACTCACTATGTCATCACTCACTATGTCATCACTCTGTCATCACTATGTCATCACTCACTATGTCATCACTCTGTCATCACTATGTCATCACTCACTATGTCATCACTCTGTCATCACTCACTATGTCATCACTGACTATGTCATCACTATGTCATCACTCACTATGTCATCACTATGTCATCACTCACTATGTCATCACTCTGTCATCACTATGTCATCACTCACTATGTCATCACTCACTATGTCATCACTATGTCATCACTCACTATGTCATCACTCACTCTGTCATCACTCTGTCATCACTATGTCATCACTCACTATGTCATCACTCACTATGTCATCACTCTGTCATCACTCACTATGTCATCACTATGTCATCACTATGTCATCACTATGTCATCACTCACTATGCCATCACTCACTATGTCATCACTCTGTCATCACTCTGTCATCACTCTGCCATCACTCACTATGTCATCACTCTGTCATCACTCACTATGTCATCACTCTGTCATCACTCACTATGTCATCACTCACTATGTCATCACTCTGTCATCACTCACTATGTCATCACTCTGTCATCACTCACTATGTCATCACTCTGTCATCACTCACTATGTCATCACTCTGTCATCACTCACTATGTCATCACTCTGTCATCACTCACTATGTCATCACTCACTATGTCATCACTCTGTCATCACTCACTATGTCATCACTCTGTCATCACTCACTATGTCATCACTCACTATGTCATCACTCTGTCATCACTCACTCTGTCATCACTCTGTCATCACTCACTATGTCATCACTCTGTCATCACTATGTCATCACTCACTATGTCATCACTCTGTCATCACTCACTATGTCATCACTCTGTCATCACTCACTATGTCATCACTCACTATGTCATCACTCTGTCATCACTCACTATGTCATCACTCTGTCATCACTCACTATGTCATCACTCTGTCATCACTCTGTCATCACTCACTATGTCATCACCCACTATGTCATCACTCTGTCATCACTCACTATGTCATCACTCACTCTGTCATCACTCTGTCATCACTCTGTCATCACTCTGTCATCACTATGTCATCACTCTGTCATCACTATGTCATGACTCACTATGTCATCACGCTGTCATCACTCTGTCATCACTCACTATGTCATCACTCTGTCATCACTCACTATGTCATCACTCACTATGTCATCACTCTGTCATCACTCACTATGTCATCACTCTGTCATCACTCACTATGTCATCACTCTGTCATCACTATGTCATCACTATGTCATCACTCTGTCATCACTATGTCATCACTCTGTCATCACTCACTATGTCATCACTCTGTCATCACTATGTCATCACTCTGTCATCACTCTGTCATCACTCACTATGTCATCACTCTGTCATCACTCACTCTGTCATCACTCACTATGTCATCACTCACTATGTCATCACTCTGTCATCACTCTGTCATCACTCACTCTGTCATCACTATGTCATCACTCACTATGTCATCACTCTGTCATCACTATGTCATCACTCTGTCATCACTCACTATGTCATCACTCACTCTGTCATCACTCTGTCATCACTCTGTCATCACTATGTCATCACTCACTATGTCATCACTCTGTCATCACTCACTCTGTCATCACTCACTCTGTCATCACTCACTATGTCATCACTATGTCATCACTATGTCATCACTCACTATGTCATCACTCACTATGTCATCACTCTGTCATCACTCACTCTGTCATAACTCTGTCATCACTATGTCATCACTCACTATGTCATCACTCTGTCATCACTATGTCATCACTCTGTCATCACTCTGTCATCACTCACTATGTCATCACTCTGTCATCACTATGTCATCACTCACTATGTCATCACTCTGTCATCACTCTGTCATCACTCTGTCATCACTCACTATGTCATCACTCTGTCATCACTCACTATGTCATCACTCTGTCATCACTATGTCATCACTCTGTCATCACTATGTCATCACTCACTATGTCATCACTCTGTCATCACTCACTCTGTCATCACTCACTATGTCATCACTCACTATGTCATCACTCTGTCATCACTATGTCATCACTCTGTCATCACTATGTCATCACTCACTATGTCATCGCTCTGTCATCACTCACTATGTCATCACTCACTATGTCATCACTCTGTCATCACTCACTATGTCATCACTCACTATGTCATCACTCTGTCATCACTCACTATGTCATCACTCTGTCATCACTCACTATGTCATCACTCACTATGTCATCACTATGTCATCACTCACTATGTCATCACTCACTATGTCATCACTCACTATGTCATTACTATGTCATCACTCACTATGTCATTACTCTGTCATCACTCACTATGTCATCACTCTGTCATCACTCTGTCATCACTCTGTCATCACTATGTCATCACTCACTATGTCATCACTCTGTCATCACTCACTATGTCATCACTCTGTCATCACTCACTATGTCATCACTCTGTCATCACTCACTATGTCATCACTCTGTCATCACTCACTATGTCATCACTCTGTCATCACTCACTATGTCATCACTCTGTCATCACTCTGTCATCACTCACTATGTCATCACTCACTATGTCATCACTCACTATGTCATCACTCTGTCATCACTATGTCATCACTATGTCATCACTCACTATGTCATCACTCTGTCATCACTATGTCATCACTCACTCTGTCATCACTCTGTCATCACTCACTATGTCATCACTCTGTCATCACTCACTATGTCATCACTCTGTCATCACTATGTCATCACTCTGTCATCACTCACTATGTCATCACTCACTATGTCATCACTCTGTCATCACTCACTATGTCATCACTCACTATGTCATCACTCACTATGTCATCACTCTGTCATCACTATGTCATCACTCACTATGTCATCACTCTGTCATCACTATGTCATCACTATGTCATCACTCTGTCATCACTCACTCTGTCATCACTCTGTCATCACTCACTATGTCATCACTCTGTCATCACTATGTCATCACTCACTATGTCATCACTCTGTCATCACTCACTATGTCATCACTCTGTCATCACTCACTATGTCATCACTCACTATGTCATCACTCTGTCATCACTCACTATGTCATCACTCTGTCATCACTCACTATGTCATCACTCTGTCATCACTCTGTCATCACTCACTATGTCATCACCCACTATGTCATCACTCTGTCATCACTCACTATGTCATCACTCACTCTGTCATCACTCTGTCATCACTCTGTCATCACTCTGTCATCACTATGTCATCACTCTGTCATCACTATGTCATCACTCACTATGTCATCACTCTGTCATCACTCTGTCATCACTCACTATGTCATCACTCTGTCATCACTCACTATGTCATCACTCACTATGTCATCACTCTGTCATCACTCACTATGTCATCACTCTGTCATCACTCACTATGTCATCACTCTGTCATCACTATGTCATCACTATGTCATCACTCTGTCATCACTATGTCATCACTCTGTCATCACTCACTATGTCATCACTCTGTCATCACTATGTCATCACTCTGTCATCACTCTGTCATCACTCACTATGTCATCACTCTGTCATCACTCACTCTGTCATCACTCACTATGTCATCACTCACTATGTCATCACTCTGTCATCACTCTGTCATCACTCACTCTGTCATCACTATGTCATCACTCACTATGTCATCACTCTGTCA
>NW_024404844.1:0-21941 GCF_905171775.1 Rana temporaria
CCATGTGTGACCCCCCTGTACTGTACTCCTCTCCCCTCCATACCGACCCATGTGTGACCCCCCTGTACTCCTCTCCCCTCCATACCACCCCATGTGTGACCCCCCCTGTACTCCTCTCCCCTCCATACCGCCCCATGCGTGACCCCCCTTTACTCCTCTCCCCTCCATACCGCCCCATGTGTGACCCCCCTGTACTCCTCTCCCCTCCATACCGCCCCATGTGTGACCCCCCCCTGTACTCCTCTCCAGTGTGAAAGGGCTCTTAGTGGGTGATTTTCCACCATTACTAGTAAAGAAATATATAAATATTCCCCATAGTGTGGAGATTCTATAACTTTAATGTAAACCAAACAATATACACTTATTTGTATTTTTATTTTTACCAATAATATGGAGAATACATATTGGTGTAAATTTATGAAGACAATTTGATTTTTTTACATTTTTTATTGGACGTGTTTTATAGCAGAAAGTAACAAATATTGTCGCGGTTTTTTTAAAGCGCAAAAAAATAAAAATCACAGATGATCAAATATCACAGAAAGAAATCTCATATTTGTGGGGAAAATGATAGAAATGTTATTTGGGAGTCACCTGAGTGTGGAATTGTCAGGGAATGTAACGCAGTGCTGGAGAGGAAGAAAATGGCCTGGTCAGGAATGGGGGGGGGGGGGTAAACCTTCCGGAGTTCAGCTTTAACAAGACCCTGACACCAGGGGGCGTCATTCTCACCCGGGCAGGAAAGGTGGAAATGCCGGATGTACGCCACTAACAATTGTTGCAATTACATGAAGGGGGGGGGGAAGAAACATACGAATGTCTTTATCTGTTTCAGTTTTTTAAAGAACTGTCACAGAACTGACGCCTCGGGGGAGGGGGGGGGGGGTTGTATCAGTAGATCTGTCAGTCTGCTCCGTGTTGTAAAAAAATCCTCACACCCCCCCCCCCCCCCAAAGAGTGTAGAAGGACCGACCCGCAGCAGTCACTGTGCCAGGTCTGCATACGGGTCACACCGGAGGGGAAACCACAACTTTTCTGTCTAGGAGGCGGGTCTGTACGGGGTGAGACACCGGATAACGTGTGATAGGGAGGATGTGGGGGGGGGGGGTGATATATAGGGGGTGTCATTGTAGTGGGGGGTAAAAATGGGTTCAGCCCAGTATGGGGGGGTGATAGTGGGGACCAGCCCAGTATGGGGGTGGTGATTGAGGGGGTCAGCCCAGTATGGGGGGGGGATAGTGGGGGTCAGCCCAGTATGGGGGGGTGGGGGTAGTGGGGGTCAGCCCAGTATGGGGGGGTGGTAGTGGGGGTCAGCCCAGTATGGGGGGGTGGTAGTGGGGGTCAGCCCAGTATGGGGGGGTGGTAGTGGGGGTCAGCCCAGTATGGGGTGGTGATTGAGGGGGTCAGCCCAGTATGGGGGTGGTGATTGAGGGGGTCAGCCCAGTATGGGGGGGTGGTAGTGGGGGTCAGCCCAGTATGGGGGGGTGGGGTAGTGGGGGTCAGCCCAGTATGGGGGGGTGGTAGTGGGGGTCAGCCCAGTATGGGGGGGTGGTAGTGGGGGTCAGCCCAGTATGGGGGGGTGGTAGTGGGGGTCAGCCCAGTATGGGGTGGTGATTGAGGGGGTCAGCCCAGTATGGGGGTGGTGATTGAGGGGGTCAGCCCAGTATGGGGGTGGTGATTGAGGGGGTCAGCCCAGTATGGGGGGGGGGGGGTGGTAGTGGGGGTCAGCCCAGTATGGGGGGGGTGGTAGTGGGGGTCAGCCCAGTATGGGGGGTGATAGTGGGGGTCAGCCCAGTATGGGGGGGTGGTAGTGGGGGTCAGCCCAGTATGGGGGGGTGATAGTGGGGACCAGCCCAGTATGGGGGGGGGTGATTGCACATTGATGATCTTGCACACTCTTCTCATCGCCTTCCATCATACTGATCACTGTCTGTACAGAGCTGTGTGATCCTCATAGGAGAGGAGTGCAGAGAGTATTATGTATGGGATCTCTTCATATTCTGCACACATTCCCCCCCCCCCCCTCCACCACCACAAATACTCTTTTCCCAAATTCCCACACATACTGCAGCCTGTCATTCTGCACTCCTCTCCTACACATTCTACCCGCTGCTTATACCCTCCTCAGTTCTCTCCCATACACCCTCCAAATTATAATGCCCTCCAGTACTCCTTTCCTACCCACATTCCCCTCTGTCCTCCCCTCCAGTACTCCTCTCCCTCCTTTCCTAATCGCTACGCCTCCACTCACCTGTCTCTCCTTCCTCCTCTCAGTAGAGAACCCCCTGTACTCCTCTCCCCTCCATACCACCCCATGTGTGACCCCCCTGTACTCCTCTCCCCTCCATACTGCCCCATGTGTGGCCTCCCTGTACTCCTCTCCCCTCCATACCACCCCAGGTGTGACCCCCCTGTACTCCTCTCCCCTCCATACTGCTCCATGTGTCACCCCCCCCCCTGTACTCCTCTCCAGTGTGAAAGGGGTCTTAGTGGCCGATTTTCCACCACTACTAGTAAAGAAATATATAAATGTTCCCCATAGTGTGGAGATTCTATAACTTTAAGGCCGAGTACTCACGAGCAGACATGTCCGATGAAACCGGTCCGCGGACCGTTTTCATCGGACATGTCTGCCCGGGGACTTCTGTTCGATGGCTGTACACACCATCGAACAGAGGTCCGCGCGTAAACAATACGATGACGCGGTGTTGCCGCGACAATGACGCGGCAACGTGGGCTGCCTGCCTTTAAAATGCTTCCACGCATGCGAGGGATGGCGGGCGGCAGGACATGTACGGTAGGTCTGTACAGGTTTCCAGCGGACGGTTTTAAAGCAAGTCCAGGAAACAGTTGTCCGCTGGAAACCTGTCCGATCCGCCCGAAAATGGCCCGCTCGGGCCTACACAAGGACAAACATGTCTGCTGAAACTGGTCCGCGGACAAATATCAGCAGACATGTTTGGTCGTGAGTACGGGGCCTCATGTAAACCAAACAATATACATTGTTTTTATTATATTTTTATTATATTTTTTTTATTTTTGTTTTTACCAACAATATGGAGCAGAAAACATATTGGTGGAAATTTATGAAGACATTTTGATTTTTTGTGTTTTAAAACAGAAAGTAAAAAATATTGTTCTTTTTTATAAAGTGCAAAAAAATAAAAAAAACCTACAGAGATGATCAAATATCACCGAAATAAATCTCATATGTGTGGGGAAAATGATAGAAATGTTGTGGAATTGTCAGGGAATGTAACGCAGTGCTGGAGAGGAAAACAATGGCCTGGTCAGGAATGGGGGGTAAACCACCTCGCTTCCTCCCGCTGTAATGTGAGGAGTGTAAATAGACCAACAATGTTACGTAATACATATGCATCACACACAGGCTGGGAAACCACAAGCATCTTTCTCTAGAGATGTGTCGCTCATAGGGGGAGGACACACCCCCCAGGTATATAAAAGTGAAGAGGACGGAGAGACTCGCAGATCAGACGGAGACGCAGCGCGGTCCTATCAGAGGAGGAGAAGGAATACACAACACCGGGGAATACAGGGTAAGACACCGGATAACGTGTGATAGAGGATGTGTGGGGGAGGGAGACTGATAATGGGGGGGGGGTAATATATAGGGGTGACATTGTAGTGGGGGGTAAAAACTGGTTTCACGGAGAAGGTAGGAAGGCTGCCGCTCCAGGTGAGCACACTAGAACAATCAATGTCCACTCAGGAACCAATGGGTGCCGGCAATGCACGGGATATGCAAAAGAGGAAAGATATGGACAGCCGCACTCCAATATGACTAAGGATTGATATCCAATGCGAAACGCGTCAAATGTTTTTCCCACTGTGTGCTGATACTTGTAGTGCATTTTTCCTTCACCCAATAAAGGGCACGTCTTTTTAAGAAATTGGAGTGCGGCTGTCCATATCTTTCCTCTTTTGCATAGAACGGAGAAGGGTTCATTGTGGGGGGGTTGGTATTAAGGGAAAGTGGACACCTCAGTAACTAGATGGGAGGGGGGGTGGTAGTGGGGGGTCAGCCCATTATGGGGGGGGGGGGGTGTGATTGCTCTCCTCCATGTATTTCCCCATTGATGATCTTGCACACTCCTCTCCTCTTCTCATCTCCTTCCATCATACTGATCACTGTCTGTACAGAGCTGTGTGATCCTCATAGGAGAGGAGAGGAGTGCAGAGAGTATTATGTATGGGATCTCTTCATATTCTTCACACATATTACCCCCCCCCCCACACAAATACTCTTTTCTCACACATTCCCACTGCTTATACCCTCCTCAGTTCTCTCCCTTACACCCTCCAGTTCTCTCCCATACACCCTCCAGTGCTCCTCTCCTGCACACACTACCCTCTGTCCTCCCCTCCAGTACTCCTCTCCTGCACACACTGCCTGCTGTACTCCTCTCCAGTACTCCTCTCCTGCACACACTGCCTGCTGTACTCCTCTCCAGTACTCCTCTCCTGCACACACTGCCTGCTGTACTCCTCTCCAGTACTCCTCTCCTGCACACACTGCCTGCTGTACTCCTCTCGCTCCTCTCTCATTATCTGTACTTCACTCACCTGTCCCTCCTCCTTCTTCCTCCTCTCTCAGTAGAGCAGCTATAACCCCCCCCCCCCCCCCTGTACTCCTCTCCATACCACTCCATGTGTGACCCCCCTGTACTCCTCTCCAGTGTGAAAGGGGTCTTAGTTGCCGATTTTTCCACCATTACTAGTAAGAAATATATCTATATACCCCATAGTGTGGAGATTCTATAACTTCAGTGTAAACCAAACAATATACACTTATTGTTTTTTTTTTAACCAAACATATGGAGCGGAATACATATTGGTGTAAATTTATGAAGACATTTTAATTTTTTGTGTTTTTTTTTTTTTTTTTTATTTGCGCTTTATAAAAAAAAGAACAGAGGAAGAGATGATCAAATATCACCGAAAGAAATCTCATATTTGTGGGGAAAGTGATAGAAATGTTATTTGGGAGTCACCTGAGTGTGGAATTGTCAGGTAATGTAACGCAGTGCTGGAGAGCAAGAAAATGGCCTGGTCAGGAATGGGGGGTAAACCTTCCGGAGGTCAACTTTGACAAGACCCCGACACCAGGGGGCGTCATTCTCACCCGGGCAGGAAAGGTGGAAAATGCCGGATGTACGCCACTAAAAATAGTTGCAATAAAAATAAAATAAAGTAGCTGCAATCACATGAAGGAGGAGAAGAGGATAAAGAAACATGTAAAAGTGAGTTACTGTCTTTAGTAGCTATGACTAAGCATTGATATCCAATGCGAAACGCGTCAGCTGTTTTTCCCACTGTGTGCTGATACCTGTAGTGCATTTTTCCTTCACCCAATAAAGGGCACGTCTTTTTAGGTATTTGGAGTGCGGCTATCCATATCTTTCCTTTCTTTGCACACGAGTGAGTGTCATTACCTGAAACTGACGCCTCGGGGGGTGTGTTGTATAAATAGATCGTCAGTCTGCTCCGTGTTGTAAAATAATTCCCACCCCGCCCCAAACAGTGTACAACATAGACCGACCCGCAGCAGCCACTTTGCCAGGTATGCAGATCACACGGGAGGGAAAACACATGAAATACCTGACCTCTAGAGGCGGGGTCATAGGGGGAGGACACACCCCCCAGGTATATAAAAGGGACGAGGACGGAGAGACTCGCAGATCAGACGGAGACGCGGTCCTATCAGAGGAGGAGAAGGAATACACAACACCGGGGAATACAGGGTGAGACACCGGATAACGTGTGATAGAGAGGATGTGTGTGTATGGGGGAGGGGGTCAGGTGACATATAGGGGGTGTCATTGTGGTTGGGGGTGCAAGAATGGGTTCAGATTCAGAAGGGTTCATTGTGGGGGGGTTGGTATTGAGGGGAAAGTGGACTTATAGTATCTAGATGGGGGGGTGATGGTGGGGTTCAGCCCAGTATGGTGGGGGGGTTCAGCCCAGTATGGTGGGTGGGGGTGTTCAGCCCAGTATGGTGGGGGGGTTCAGCCCAGTATGGTGGGTGGGGGGGCAACACAGTATGGTGGGGGGGGAGGGGGGTTCAGCCCAGTAAGGTGGGGGGGGCAACACAGTACGGTGGGGGGGGAGGGGGGGTTCAGCCCAGTAAGGTGGGGGGGGCAACACAGTACGGTGGGGGGGGGGGGGGTGTTCAGCCCAGTATGGTGGTGGGGGGGGGGGGGGCGCGCAACACAGTATGGTGGGGGGGGTTGATTGCTGATCTCGCACACTCCTCTCCTCTCCTCTCCTCATCGCCTTCCATCATACTGATCACGGTCTGTACAGAGCTGTGTGATCCTCATAGGAGAGGAGTGCAGAGAGTATTATGGTCTGTATGGGATCTCTCCATATACTTCCCCCCCACACATTCTGCACTCCTCTCCTACACATAGTACCTACTTGTACCCCCCTCAGTTCTCTCCCATACATGGTGGAGACGAGCCTTCTGAGAGCAAAGGAGACGAGTCGGGGATAAAAACAAAAAGAGAATGCAGCGCTAAATGTCATTGCCGTCATTCGGTGGTCGGTGGATTCCAGACAGAATATAAAGGAGGACGGAGCTGTGCTCGGTGTAGAGAGGAGCGGCGCTGGAAAAGGAGGCGGAATACACAATATGGGGTGAGATACCCAGACTCTCCTCTCTCCACTGTCCTATTCACACCCTCTGCTCTACATGCTGTCCAC
Source organism: Rana temporaria (assembly GCF_905171775.1). Classification (NCBI taxonomy): domain Eukaryota; kingdom Metazoa; phylum Chordata; class Amphibia; order Anura; family Ranidae; genus Rana; species Rana temporaria. Next base: position 6,724 of record NW_024404844.1, read on the forward strand.
TCCTCTCCTACACACACACTACCCGCTGTCCTACTCTCCAGTACTCCTCTTTTTCATACAGTGCCCCATGTACTGCTCCCCTCCAGTACTCCTCCTCTCCTACATACACTGCACCGTCTCCTCCTGGACTCCTCTCCTACATGCACTGCACCCTGTCCTCCTCTCCTCCATGCACTGCCACCCTGTCCTCCTCTCCTCCATGCACTGCACCTGGTCCTCCATGCACTGCACCCCGTCCTCCTCTCCTCCATGCACTGCACTGCACCTGGTCCTCCATGCACTGCACCCTGTCCTCCTCTCCTCCATGCACTGCACCCCGTCCTCCTCTCCTCCATGCACTGCACCCCGTCCTCCTCTCCTCCATGCACTGCACCCCGTCCTCCTCTCCTCCATGCACTGCACCCCCTCCTCCTCTCCTCCATGCACTGCACCCCGTCCTCCTCTCCTCCATGCACTGCACCCCGTCCTCCTCTCCTCCATGCACTGCACCCCGTCCTCCTCTCCTCCATGCACTGCACCCCGTCCTCCTCTCCTCCATGCACTGCACCCCGTCCTCCTCTATGCACTGCACCCTGTCCTCCTCTATGCACTGCACCCTGTCCTCCTCTCCTCCATACACTGGGTATAATTGGCCACCCTTTATATAACATGATTATAGAGAAGGGTAGTGTATAGTAGGGTTGTCCCGATACCACTTTTTTAGGACCGAGTACAAGTGCCGATACTTTTTTTAAATGTCATGTGACCATTTTCAAACCACAATACAGACTAAGTATATTTTCTTTAGAATTATGAAGAACTCTAACTCAAGACATTGCCCAGGCCATTACATTGGTGATCAGTGAGAAGAATGTCCCTTACATTGGTGATCAGTGAGAAGAATGTCCCTTACATTGGTGATCAGTGGGAAGAATGTCCTTACATTGGTGATCAGTGAGAAGAATGTTCCTTACATTGGTGATCAGTGAGAAGAATGTTCCTTACATTGGTGATCAGTGAGAAGAATGTTCCTTACATTGGTGATCAGTGGGAAGAATGTCCCTTACATTGGTGATTAGTGGGAAGAATGTTCCTTACATTGGTGATCAGTGGGAAGAATGTTCCTTACATTGGTGATCAGTGGGAAGAATGTCCCTTACATTGGTGATCAGTGGGAAGAATGTCCCTTACATTGGTGATCAGTGGGAAGAATGACCCTTACATTGGTGATCAGTGGGAAGAATGTCCCTTACATTGGTGATCAGTGAGAAGAATGTCCCTTACATTGGTGATCAGTGAGAAGAATGTCCCTTACATTGGTGATCAGTGGGAAGAATGTTCCTTACATTGGTGATCAGTGAGAAGAATGTCCCTTACATTGGTGATCAGTGGGAAGAATGTCCCTTACATTGGTGATCAGTGAGAAGAATGTCCCTTACATTGGTGATCAGTGAGAAGAATGTCCCTTACATTGGTGATCAGTGGGAAGAATGTCCCTTACATTGGTGATCAGTGAGAAGAATGTCCCTTACATTGGTGATCAGTGAGAAGAATGTCCCTTACATTGGTGATCAGTGGGAAGAATGTTCCTTACATTGGTGATCAGTGAGAAGAATGTTCCTTACATTGGTGATCAGTGAGAAGAATGTCCCTTACATTGGTGATCAGTGGGAAGAATGTTCCTTACATTGGTGATCAGTGGGAAGAATGTCCCTTACATTGGTGATCAGTGGGAAGAATGTCCCTTACATTGGTGATCAGTGAGAAGAATGTCCCTTACATTGGTGATCAGTGAGAAGAATGTTCCTTACATTGGTGATCAGTGGGAAGAATGTCCTACATTGGTGATCAGTGGGAAGAATGTCCCTTACATTGGTGATCAGTGAGAAGAATGTCCCTTACATTGGTGATCAGTGGGAAGAATGTCCCTTACATTGGTGATCAGTGGGAAGAATGTCCCTTACATTGGTGATCAGTGGGAAGAATGTTCCTTACATTGGTGATCAGTGAGAAGAATGTCCCTTACATTGGTGATCAGTGAGAAGAATGTCCCTTACATTGGTGATCAGTGAGAAGAATGTCCCTTACATTGGTGATCAGTGGGAAGAATGTTCCTTACATTGGTGATCAGTGAGAAGAATGTCCCTTACATTGGTGATCAGTGAGAAGAATGTCCCTTACATTGGTGATCAGTGAGAAGAATGTCCCTTACATTGGTGATCAGTGAGAAGAATGTCCCTTACATTGGTGATCAGTGGGAAGAATGTTCCTTACATTGGTGATCAGTGAGAAGAATGTCCCTTACATTGGTGATCAGTGGGAAGAATGTCCCTTACATTGGTGATCAGTGAGAAGAATGTCCCTTACATTGGTGATCAGTGGGAAGAATGTCCCTTACATTGGTGATCAGTGGGAAGAATGTCCCTTACATTGGTGATCAGTGGGAAGAATGTTCCTTACATTGGTGATCAGTGAGAAGAATGTCCCTTACATTGGTGATCAGTGAGAAGAATGTCCCTTACATTGGTGATCAGTGAGAAGAATGTCCCTTACATTGGTGATCAGTGGGAAGAATGTCCCTTACATTGGTGATCAGTGAGAAGAATGTCCCTTACATTGGTGATCAGTGAGAAGAATGTCCCTTTACAGATAGCGAAAACATTCATTGGGTTTACTATTTTGCGAGTTGGAAATTAATCAATGCTGCTTTTTTCACATTGCATTTTAAACTTCAATTAATCACTTGCCGCCCACCAATGACAAATTGACGTCGGCAAAGTGGTTGTAGAATCCTGACTGGATGTCATATGACGTCCTCAGGATTCTGAGCCGCTGCGCGCCCCCGGGGGCGCGCATCGCGGCGATCGTTGTTGCAGGGTATCAGTCTGACACCCCGCAACACCGATCTCGGTAAAGAGTCTCTCACGGAGACTCTTTACCACGTGATCAGCCGTGTCCAATCACGGCTGATCACGATGTAAACAGGAAGAGCCGTTGATGGCTCTTCCTCACTCGTGTCTGACAGACGTGAGTAGAGGAGAGCCGATCGGCGGCTCTCCTGACAGGGGGGGTTCGCGCTGATTATTCATCAGCGCAGCCCCCCCCTCGGATCGCCACACTGGACCACCAGGGAAGGGCAAACAAAAAAAAAGTCTGAAAAAAAAAAAAAAAAGCATTAAAAAAACAAATAGGCACTGACTGGCAACATGGGTAAATCAGTGACGCCCACGCGTGCCCATCAGTGACGCCCACGCGTGCCCATCAGTGACGCCCACGCGTGCCCATCAGTGACGCCCACGCGTGCCCATCAGTGACGCCCACGCGTGCCCATCAGTGACGCATACGAGCACCGCCAATCAGGGCCACCTCATCTGTGCCCGTCAGTACTACCTCATCGATGTCCATCAGTGCCATCTCATCGGTGCCCATCAGTGCCGCCATATCAGTGCCCGTAATTGAAAGAGAAAACGTACTTATTTACAAAAAATGTAACAGAAAAAAATAAAAACGTAACTTTTTTAAAAAAATTTCAGTCTTTTTTTAGTTGTTGCGCAAAAAAAACAAAAATCGCAGAGGTGATCAAATACCACCAAAAGAAAACTCTATTTGTGGGAACAAAATGACATCAATTTTGTTTGGGAGCCACGTCGCACAACCGCGCAATTGTCAGTTAAAGTGCGACAGCGCTGAAAATTGGCCTGGGCGGGAAGGTGCGTAAGTGCCTGGTATGGAAGTGGTTAAGCACTATAGGTGTAATACAGAATAACCGTCAGCGGGTGGCACTGTGCCCTCCTTAAGAGTTCATTCTTAACGTCTTATTCATGAGAGAAAGGCAATGCCAGACAAGTCGGTGACACGCGGAACGCAATTACTTCTGGCAACTACAGTACACAAAGCTTGCAACTGTGACAGTGTGCGCTACTGTACAGTATTCAACTACTCATTCAGCTTGGATCGCTTCAGTGTATCTTACTTGCTTACAGCCATGGGTGTAGGAACCCTTAAAAACCTGGGGGGGGGGGGGGGGACAGCATTTTTACTCGCCAGGTATATTCTTATTCAGTAAACTGGGAGTTGTTTATAACGTGTGTGTTATTTTGAAGTAGGTGTTCGCAAGCTGAATGCGCCAACATTTTTCAGCGTAATCAGCAGCAGGGGCGTACCTAGAGCATTTGGCACCCGGGGCGACTCCTATATCTGGCACCCCCCCCCCCCCTGTGCCCCCTGCATACCTCTGCACCCTTCAGTCTCTCTGTCACTACTGTGTAACCCCTCTCCACAACTGGACCCCTTTACATTACACAGCCCCTGCACCTTTGGACCCCTTTACATTATGAAACCCTCTGGACCCATTTACATTACACAGCACCCCTTTACATTACAAAACCCTCTGGACCCCTTTCCATTACACAGCACCCTGCACCTCCTGGACCCCTTTACATTACACAGCACCCTGCAACTCTGGAGTCCTTTACATTACACAGCACCCTGCAACTCTGGAGTCCTTTACATTACTAAACCCTCTGGACCCCTTTACATTACACAGCACCCAGCACCTCTGGACCCCTTTACATTACAAACCCCCCTAAACAGTGCGCATGCGCGCGGCGCCGAGGACGGTCATGTGCTGATCGAGCTCCGCACAGCCGCGGCCCTTTCAGCTATCAAAAGCAATCAAACGGGCGGATCGACCCCTAGTGAGCACACCCCACAACTCGGGACCGGACCATGCAGCGGAGGACCGCCGGCAACAAACATAACCAGCGCCGACCCTCCCAGCATTCTCGCAAGACGCGCTCACAGGCCCAGCTACACTCCCCTCAGCCTAAGATGGCGTCGGGCAGGGGAGACAATACACGTGGCGGCTCCCGGGACCAGCCGGAGGATCGGGCGGAGGAGGTGAGGAGGGGAGGGGGAGGCACGGACCGGAACAGCACACAGACTCAGGCACATTCACCCTGGGGACAGATGCAGCCGGGTTTAGTAGCTGGAGGAGGGGTTGTTTCTCCCCTGCATCAGACCCCCCTGAGTGTGATGGCGCTGAATGGAAAAGAAGCGCTGATAGGAGGCCAGAGCTCAGAGACTGATACACACGGCCCTGGGAATATAATTTCGATACAGGCTGAAATACACAGAGACCCCTTCTCTTCACAATCCCAGGTTGGGACCCCCTCCCCATGCTCTGACCTGGATCGAGGGCCCCACCAATCCCCCATGTCAGGCTCCCCTGATGGAGCATTGCTGATGTTTACTACATCCCCTGCCTCATCCACGGACAGACAGATGGCTGAACTCGCTGAGATAACATTCAGCCAGGGAAGTTCTGCGCTCCTGATGCCCCCTGCCCTTGCCCCTGCCCCTGCATCCTCATACTCTGGGGATACGGTGCTGCTTGCCAGGTTCTCGGCCCTTTTACAACAAGAACTGACAAAAGCTTGTACAATGATTACCTCTGGGATAAAGTCTGATTTTCAAAATATTGGAGCACGGCTGGATAGCATTGAAACCAAAATGGACGGCACGGTTAAACGTGTTAACCAAAACTCCAAAATGATCACATCTTTACAAGACCAATTGGATGACGCTAACGCAAAGATTGAAGATTTGGAGAATAGATCTCGCAGGTACAATTTCCGGGTGCGGGGTCTCCCAGAAACGGTACTGAATCTGGAGGAGACCGTACACGCTTTGATGTCACAGTTGATCCCGGACATTTCTCCTCATCAGCTAGAACTCGATAGAGTGCACCGCGCCTTAACGGCCCCCAGGCCGGACGGCCTGCCACGAGACGTTATAGTTAAGCCGCACTACTACAGGATCAAGGAGAAAGTGATGCTGGAGGCCAGGCAGTTGGGTAACGTAACTGTTATGGGATACCCGGTCCAGATCTTTGCGGACATTTCGCAATCAACGATCCAGAAGAGAAGAGCGCTTAAACCCCTTTTGTTTCATCTTATAAATCGCCACATCAAGTATCGCTGGTCTTTTCCGTTCAGACTCTCGTTCTCATACAAAGGCAGATCCTACTCCTTCAATTCGTTTCAATCGGGGGAAGCATTGCTTTAAGAATTGGGATTGATCACTATGGATCCACAGACTCCCACAAGTGCACCCGGGGGGGGAGACAGGCCGGTGTCCCCCCTATGGTCCCAACAGGGTCGCTCCAGAGCCAGAAGACCCCCCTTGAACACTTGAAGATCGGGCATGGCCTGTGTCTATCTCTTTATCTGTTTATTTTCCCACTGTGCCCCTCACGGATGTTGGGGGCTGATCCCTCCAGAAGAGGGAGTTACAGTAGCAGGGACGAATAGTTTTGAAGTGCCTGTTTCTGCAAGGTTCATTTTGCTATTTTACTTACATAGGTGTTGCCGCGAGAAGGGCCACGTTTTCACTCTCACTGTTTATTTTCAATTCCATTTTTATCTAAATTTTTTTTTTTCTATTATAAATGTTTAGCTACTATGTGATACAGCCAGGTAAACTGTTTATATTAAGAGACGATCCGGTCCTGACTAGGACTTTAAAATTGTGTTATATATTGCGGGGGTGCGGTCCAATGGGCTGGCTCCGCCGGTTCTAACTGGTCCGCGAGGGTAAAGGGCCGGGGTGGTAACGCATGCCACAAATAGCGAACTTGCCTCTCCTCTTTGGGTGGGGGCAACTTCGCGCAGGTTAACGGGCATTTTTGTTCTTTCTATGCCCATGAATACGCGCTGTTTTTCGGCGTGTCCGGGGAGGGGGGGGGGAGGATGTTTACTTCTCGTTCTCCCCTCTCCCTTCCCCTCTTTTTTTTCATTTTTTGCGTTTTTGTTTGTTTTAATTTTCCTCTCATTTTTACTCTGGCAACGACTGTCTTATAGCTGTTTTCTGTCAGACGATGATGTGATGCAATTAGACTTACTTCTCCAATGCCTTTTCTTCTTTAACCAGACTTTCTTTTCTTTTCCTTTGACTCGTCTACCTTTTGGTGCATCCCCATCCCAAGATAAGATACAATCGCTTGGGTCCGGACCCCTATTTCTTCAGAAACGTGAGTACAGACTACCGAACCATCATGACAAATAGACCCCTCACTAAGTACACTATCCTAACACACAATGTGCAGGGCATTAATTCTCCCACTAAGCGAGCGAAGGCCTTCCAACAATATCACAAAATGGGGGTAGACGTTCTGCTCCTACAGGAGACGCATTTCTCTAAGGCCTCGGCCCCCAGGTACCTGAATGCTAGATACACAACGGCCTATTTATCTAATGGACCTGATAAAAAGAGGGGGGTAGCGATATGTTTCGCCAAAAAGGTTCCTTTTACACCCACCACCGTCATTAGGGATAAGGAGGGTAGATACATTATGGTAGTGGGGAAAATCAATGAGAGCGAGGTCACTTTTCTATCATACTATGCTCCCAATGTGGGTCAATTGACTTTCTTCCGCTCTATGTTGGAGATCATAATGCCCCATGTAGCGGGCCACGTGATCCTCGGGGGGGATAGTAATACTTCTCTTGACCGGGTCCTCGATAGATCTAATCCCGGGAAAGCGATACTGAAACACGCCACTAGACAGAGCGGAGCAATGGCACGTCTCCTATACAGTTATGACCTGATCGACGTGTGGAGAGACGCCCATTCTACTGATCGGGATTTTACGTACTACTCCCATGTGCACAAGACGTACTCGCGCATAGATCATGTATTCACGTTCTCTCCCCTGCTTTCATTTGTTTCGTCCGCTACGATACTCCCCATGTCTTGGTCGGACCATTCCTCGGTCCAAATCGTGCTGACCGACCTCTGGGCAAAGTCAAGCCCACCATCGTGGCGTTTGAATGAGTCATTGCTGAATGACCCTGCCTTCGAAAAAGAAATTGAGCGAGCTATAAAACAGTTTTTTTGAGGAGAACTCCTCGTCGGTCTCCTCTCCGGTAACCCTTTGGGCAGCCCATAAGGCTACCATGCGGGGAACGCTTATACAGCTTGCCTCTAAGGTTAAGAGGGAACGTGAATGCACGATTCGGCAGCAGGAAGAAGAATTACGTCGGGTAATGCGTGAACAGAAATCTAACCCACACCTCGATTTTAGAACCCAAATTGACGATGCGCGTACGGCTTTGAATTTAAGTCTTACTACGAAGGCGGAGAAATATCTTCGGTGGTCGCGCCATAGATTTTATTCTTTGGGCGATAAGCCGAATAAACTGTTGGCGAGAAAATTAACCCCTAGGCCGTTCAATCCCGCCCTACCTAAACTGAGACTGAAGAATGGCCAACTTACCCAGAATCCACACAAGATTCTCCAAGAGTTTGCCGCATTTTATTCTAAACTGTACGAATCTTCGGGGGACTTTAGCAACGTTCAGGCAGAGGTATTTTTGGGTAATGTATCCATCCCCAAGTTATCTAGCGACCACGTGGAATTGATGGAGGCAGAATTCACAACAGAGGAAATTGTGGCGGCCATTAAGTCTCTGAACCCTTCTAAATCACCGGGCCCGGACGGGTTCACTGGCCACTATTACCGTAAATACTCGGAAGTCCTAGCTCCGCACTTATGTGCCCTCTTTAATGGCTTGCGCAGAGGCTCCCCCCTTCCGCCGCACGAGAATAGGGCGTTTATACATGTCATTCCTAAGCCTAATAAGGACCATAGTGATTGCACAAATTATCGCCCGATTTCGCTGATAAATGTCGACCTTAAACTACTGACAAAAATACTGACCACCCGGGTGAATTCATTTTTAGCACAATACATTCACCCTGACCAGGTGGGATTTGTACCCCATAGACAGGCCCCGGACCAGACTAGAAGAATCATTGACATTATATCTGCGTTAAACTCGGGCTGGGACGGGGGAGGGCAGAGAGGAGCTTTGCTACTTTCGCTAGATCTGCAAAAGGCGTTCGACTCCTTGTCCTGGGAATACCTTTTCTTTATACTAGAGAGATATGGGTTTGGGTCATATTTCATGACGACACTTCGAACAATATACAACGCTCCCATTGCTAATTTGGTGGTCAAGGGCTATAGATCTCGAGACATTTCCATACACAGAGGCACCCGACAAGGCTGCCCTTTGTCTCCGGTGTTGTTTATCTTGGCTTTGGAGCCCTTGGCTACCAAAATTAGAACACATCCGGACATACTGGGGGTTCACTGCGGAGGGCGGGAGCACAAATGTGCGCTGTTCGCGGACGATATATTGATGCTCCTCTCCTCTCCGGTTACCTCCTTGCCAATTCTGAATGTAGTACTGGGACATTTTGCGACGTTTACTGGTCTGCGGGTAAATCACTCTAAGTCTCAGGCTCTAGGTGTCTCCCTACAGCCCCACATAGTTCGAGCCTTGCGCGGACAATACTCTTTTAGCTGGCAAGAGGAAACCCTCCCCTACCTGGGCATTTATTTAACTCCTACTCTTACTACACTATATAAGAAGAACTATCCCCCTTTGTTTCGCAAGTTGTTGGAGGACCTTCAGAGGTGGTCGACTAAACCCCCGTCATGGTTCGGTAGACTGTATTCGGTCAAGATGACCATTCTACCTAAGGTGTTGTATTTATTCAGGACTCTTCCAATAGCTATAGTAAGCGTGGATATTAAGAAGTTTCAGTCCAAACTGCTTGATTATATATGGGATCATAGGAGGCCTAGGGTGAACAGAAAAACATTGTACACCCCTAAATTGGGCGGAGGACTGGGTATGCCGGACCTTCTTAAGTATTTCCACTCAGCCCAGTTGGCCCAGCTGATCCGTTTTCATACGGGTCGATCCAAACCGCTCTGGATGGGACTGGAGTCTTCCCTGAATCCGGACAGAGAGATCAGTCACCTGATGTGGCTGAGAGGACGGGATAGGCCAGCTATGCTATGTCCGTCTCTGTCATTCTCCCTGAGTCTCTGGGATCGCCTAACCAAAACATATCGATTTAAGTCACCACATACCCCGATGGCATCTCTGTTTCATAATCCCCTGTTCACCCCGGGTCTCCGACCCCAGGACTTCTCTTGGTGGATCAATAAGGGCCTATTGAGGATAGCGGATCTCTGTGACCACAAGGGAGCTTTGTCAAAATTGGTTCTACAGGAGAGGTATGGTCTTCCGAATACTGAATACTTTCGATACGCTCAAATTGCTCATTTCTTAGAGACTTTGAACCGTACCTCTGATCTTTCCACATCTACGGCTATGGAGCAACTTTGCAGAACCTTTGACAAACATTCCGGTCACATATCAATAATCTATAGTTTGTTGTCCTCCGGTACTCAAAAGATGGCATATATGCTAAAGTGGGAACATGATCTAGGCATGGAACTGGAAATGACAGAATGGAGTAAACTGGTACAGGGGGCTTCTAGATCCTACATTAATACCTCTTTAATCGAGGCTAATTACAAAGTGTTGTTGCGATGGTACATGGTCCCTGCGCGAATAGCCACTTTCGTTCCGGGGGCGTCCCCGCGGTGCTTCAGGGGGTGCAATGAGGACGGTTCCATGTACCACATTTGGTGGTCATGCCAAAGGGTGAGACGATTTTGGATACGCACTTACAACTTCATCTATTCTTTAACCCAGGTGAACCTAGTTAAGTCGCCTCTACATGCACTGCTGGGACGCCCGGTGGAGGGTGCGTCAAGGTACTTGAGAAAACTGATAGCTTTTATATCTGTGGCAGCCAGAATCTCCATCGCCAAGTCATGGAGATCCCCCACTGTCCCCTTTGGCCTTTTGAAGTCGAAACTGTCCTGGATTATGGTGAACGAGAGGTTGTCAGCCATTCTGAATGATAAAGTCAAAATTTTTGACAAGGTGTGGGATCCCTGGATCGCTTATCTCACAAATGCACACTGATCCGAATCAATGCTAGAGCTTTCACCTTCTTGGATTAAGGTGGGGATGCACCATCCCCTTTCTCTCTCTTGCTCTCTTCTCTTTCTTCCTCTTCTATCTTTCCTTCTTCCTCCTCTTCCTTCTTTTTTGCTCTATTACTGTTACGCTACCAATTCAGCTGGAGTGGGCCATTGTATGTTGGCCCTCTGGGCCTAGATAGCGCTCCAATTGGGCGATTCTGTGCTAAATTGACGGTTATCCATGTTTGGGGATGGCCCTAGAGGGAGTGCTCATGGACACAAGACATGTAACTGTTATGTGTATACTTGCAATACTCTGTACTTGTTGAATGGCCCTCCAGATGCTGACTGAGAGTGCCTTCCCCCCCCCCCCCCCCCCCAATTTTCTTTGTATACCCCTCTCCTCATTTTTTTTTTTGAAAACTTAATAAAAAATATTGGAAACGAAACCCCCCTAAACCTCCTGGACCCCTTTACATTACACAGCACCTGCACCTCCTGGACCCCTTTACATTACACAGCACCCTGCATCACTGGACCCCTTTACATTACACAGCACCCTACACCTCTGGACTCCTTTACATTACAAAACCCTCTGGACCCCTTTACATTACACAGCACCCTGCACCTCCTGGACTCCCTTACATTACACTGCACCTTATGGACCCCCTTACATTACACAGCACCCTGCACCCCTTTATATTACACAGCACCCTGCATCTCTGGGCCCCTTTACATTACACAGCACCCTGCATCTCTGGACCCCTTTACATTACACAGCACCCTGCACCTCTGGACCCTTTTACATTACACAGCACCCTGCACCTCTGGACCCCTTTATATTACACAGCACCCTGCACCTCTTTACATTACACATTTCCCTGAAATCTTTGGGTTCACACGTGTGTCCTGAGTTTGTCCCAGTGTTGGGGTATACGCAGTTTTTCTGCATTTTATCCCCATTTTTAGCTCTAGTCTCACAGACTTCTATTAGCTTGTGTAATTTTGCTGTGTTTCCTGAAAGCTCACCAAAGACGCAGTATAGAGAACATTTAGTGCGCTTTCAGAAAATGTTGCAAAAATGTGTAACCCAATAGAAGTCTGTGGGACTGTCGTGAAAATTGAAGTAAATGCAGGAAAATTGCGTATAGACCGACACTGCAACTAAACCGCAGTGCATCAGTGTGATCCCGCTGGTTCATATATATGCGATGCAGGAATCAGTGCTATCCCGCTTGTGTGCCGGTTCATATATATGCGATGCAGGAATCAGTGCGATCCCGCTTGTGTGCTGGTTCATATATATGCGATGCAGGAATCAGTGCGATCCCGCTTGTGTGCTGGTTCATATATATGCGATGCAGGAATCAGTGCGATCCCGCTTGTGTGCTGGTTCATATCTATGCGATGCAGGAATCAGTGCGATCCCGCTTGTGTGCTGGTTCATATATATGCGATGCAGGAATCAGTGCGATCCCGCTTGTGTGCTGGTTCATATATATGCGATGCAGGAATCGGTGCGATCCCGCTTGTGTGCTGGTTCATATATATGTGATGCAGGAATCGGTGCGATCCCGCTTGTGTGCTGGTTCATACATATATGCGATGCAGGAATCAGTGCGATCCCGCTTGTGTGCCGGTTCATATATATGCGATGCAGGAATCAGTGCGATCCCGCTTGTGTGCTGGTTCATATATATGCGATGCAGGAATCAGTGCGATCCCGCTTGTGTGCTGGTTCATATATATGCGATGCAGGAATCAGTGCGATCCCGCTTGTGTGCTGGTTCATATCTATGCGATGCAGGAATCAGTGCGATCCCGCTTGTGTGCTGGTTCATATATATGCGATGCAGGAATCAGTGCGATCCCGCTTGTGTGCTGGTTCATATCTATGCGATGCAGGAATCAGTGCGATCCCGCTTGTGTGCCGGTTCATATATATGCGATGCAGGAATCAGTGCGATCCCGCTTGTGTGCTGGTTCATATCTATGCGATGCAGGAATCAGTGCGATCCCGCTTGTGTGCTGGTTCATATATATGCGATGCAGGAATCAGTGCGATCCCGCTTGTGTGCTGGTTCATATATATGCGATGCAGGAATCAGTGCGATCCCGCTTGTGTGCTGGTTCATATATATGCGATGCAGGAATCAGTGCGATCCCGCTTGTGTGCTGGTTCATATATATGTGATGCAGGAATCAGTGCGATCCCGCTTGTGTGCTGGTTCATATCTATGCGATGCAGGAATCAGTGCGATCCCGCTTGTGTGCTGGTTCATATCTATGCGATGCAGGAATCAGTGCGATCCCGCTTGTGTGCTGGTTCATATATATGCGATGCAGGAATCAGTGCGATCCCGCTTGTGTGCCGGTTCATATATATGCGATGCAGGAATCAGTGCGATCCCGCTTGTGTGCCGGTTCATATCTATGCGATGCAGGAATCAGTGCGATCCCGCTTGTGTGCTGGTTCATATATATGCGATGCAGGAATCAGTGCGATCCCGCTTGTGTGCTGGTTCATATCTATGCGATGCAGGAATCAGTGCGATCCCGCTTGTGTGCTGGTTCATATATATGCGATGCAGGAATCAGTGCGATCCCGCTTGTGTGCTGGTTCATATATATGCGATGCAGGAATCGGTGCGATCCCGCTTGTGTGCTGGTTCATACATATATGCGATGCAGGAATCAGTGCGATCCCGCTTGTGTGCCGGTTCATATATATGCGATGCAGGAATCAGTGCGATCCCGCTTGTGTGCTGGTTCATATCTATGCGATGCAGAAAAGTGGGATCCTGCGTGTGTGCTGGTTCATATATATGCGATGCAGGAATCAGTGCGATCCCGCTTGTGTGCTGGTTCATATCTATGCGATGCAGAAAAGTGGGATCCTGCGTGTGTGCTGGTTCATATATATGCGATGCAGGAATCAGTGCGATCCCGCTTGTGTGCTGGTTCATATCTATGCGATGCAGGAATCAGTGCTATCCCGCTTGTGTGCCGGTTCATATATATGCGATGCAGGAATCAGTGCGATCCCGCTTGTGTGCCGGTTCATATATATGCGATGCAGGAATCAGTGCGATCCCGCTTGTGTGCTGGTTCATATATATGCGATGCAGGAATCAGTGCGATCCCGCTTGTGTGCTGGTTCATATATATGTGATGCAGGAATCGGTGCGATCCCGCTTGTGTGCCGGGTTCATATATATGCGATGCAGGAATCAGTGCGATCCCGCTTGTGTGCTGGTTCATATATATGCGATGCAGGAATCAGTGCGATCCCGCTTGTGTGCTGGTTCATATATATGCGATGCAGGAATCAGTGCGATCCCGCTTGTGTGCTGGTTCATATATATGCGATGCAGGAATCAGTGCGATCCCGCTTGTGTGCTGGTTCATATATATGCGATGCAGGAATCAGTGCGATCCCGCTTGTGTGCTGGTTCATATATATGCGATGCAGGAATCGGTGCGATCCCACTTGTGTGCTGGTTCATATATATGCGATGCAGGAATCAGTGCGATCCCGCTTGTGTGCTGGTTCATATATATGCGATGCAGGAATCAGTGCGATCCCACTTGTGTGCCGGTTCATATCTATGCGATGCAGGAATCAGTGCGATCCCGCTTGTGTGCTGGTTCATATATATGCGATGCAGGAATCAGTGCGATCCCGCTTGTGTGCTGGTTCATATCTATGCGATGCAGGAATCAGTGCGATCCCGCTTGTGTGCTGGTTCATATATATGCGATGCAGGAGTCAGTGCGATTCCTGCATCGCATGTTGCTTGTCGGCCGTTCACGCTGTCCTTTGCAAACTGCTACGGGTGTCAATATAAATGAATGACACCCCCAGATCGGTTGGCAGATCGCAGTGAGAACTGTGAAATGGTGCAGGAATTGGATTGCAGAGGTATAAACACCCATCCAATCCGATTCCAGCGCAGACTAAAAAAAGGTTTTGGTGCAAATGCGATTTCAGCCATACAGTTTGTACGGCTGAATTCGCATCGCACAGACATCGCATGTGATCTGCACAGAAATGCAGTGCGAATCACATGCAATGTCTATGATCATGCTAGTGAAAAGCCTGGCTAAAAGGGACATGATGTGGGGGGGGGGGGGGTGTATAGAGAAGGATGGTAGGGGGGGTGTATAGAGAAGGATAGCAGGGGGGGGGGGTATAGAGAAGGATAGCAGGGGGGGGGTATAGAGAAGGATAGTAGGGGGGGGGGTATAGAGAAGGATAGTAGGGGGGGGGTATAGAGAAGGATAGTAGGGGGGGGGGGTATAGAGAAGGATAGTAGGGGGGGTGTATAGAGGAGGATAGTAGGGGGGGTGTATAGAGAAGAATAGTAGGGGGGTATAGAGGAGGATAGTA
>NW_024404845.1:0-21556 GCF_905171775.1 Rana temporaria
AAACCAGGAAGATCACCAGGTCCCGATGGTTATACGTTGATATATTATAAAACTTTCTCTGAGAGGCTGGCACCAAAATTCCTTGCCGCATTTAATTCTATACGAGATGGACAGGAGATGAGAGGAGAGACACTGATGGCCCATATAACACTAATTCCAAAGGCAGGTAAAGATCCAACTCAATGTGCGAGTTATCGCCCAATTTCGTTGTTAAATGTTGATCTTAAGATCTTAACGAAAATACTGGCAAATAGGTTATTGGGATTTATCCCGGGCCTCATACACCCAGATCAGGTAGGATTCACACCAGGTAGAGAGGGGAGGGAAAATACACAAAGGGTCCTTAGTGCCATACAACTATCCCACTCCCAGCAGAAACCGTTAGTGATCGTATCTGCAGATGCGGAGAAAGCATTTGATAGGGTAGAGTGGACATTCCTGAGAGCAGTTTTACAAAAGATAGGAATAAAAAAGGGGATGTTGAATTGGATTACAAGCTTATATTCATGCCCAAGAGCAAGAGTGAAGGTGAATGATGTTATGTCCGAATCATTCCCGATAAGTAATGGAACGCGTCAGGGATGTCCACTCTCACCCATCATATTTATCCTTACAGTGGAACCCCTTTTAAGAATAATAAGGGCAAATACAGACATCAGGGGAATCCAAACTAAAGGGAGGGAGCATAAGGTGGCAGCTTATGCCGACGACTTACTGTTCTTTATAACGTCCCCAGTGATATCCTTACCGCCATTGCTGTTGGAGTAACGGAGGTATGGGGAGATATCTAATTTCAAAATAAATTACAGTAAGTCTGAAGCAATGGGAGTGGAAATGAATGGAATGTTAAAACAACAGCTGGCAGATAACTTTAGTTTTAAATGGACAGATTCACATATAAGCTATTTGGGGACCAAAATACCAAATAGGCTTAACCGTGTATTCGAATTGAACTATGCACCCCTGATTAGGCAAATTAAATTGGATTTCCAGAGATGGGAGAAAGAAATCTTCACATGGTTTGGAAAAATTAATATCATTAAAATGAACATAATGCCGAGAATACTGTACTTGTTCCAGACCCTACCCGTTAAGATATCAGCTGGCTTTTTAAAAGAGTTAAGGGCAAGATTTGTAAGATTTATCTGGGCAGGAAAACCCCCGAGGGTACGTAGAGCCATTCTGACTCTACCCAAAGAACGAGGTGGAGTGGGTCTCCCGGATCCGGTGAGCTACTACGAAGCAGCGCACTTAGCACGGGTAGTGGACTGGTGTACAGTACAAGAGGCAAAACCATGGATACAGCTTGAACAAACCATAACTACTATACCCTTAGAAGGAATAGTGTGGCTTACAGAAACAGAGATACCACAGGAGGTGAAGGGTCACCCTACGATTGGGGCAACAATTCAGACGACGAGAAAAATATTTAAGAAAACAAAGATGTCGACATATCCAAGCCCTATGATCCCAATCTTGGGAAACCCAGGTTTTGAGCCGGGGTTGATAGATCAGAGATTCAGATAATTAAAGCGGCAGGGAATTAGTAGGCTGACACATTTTTCTAGAGAAAACCTGGTAATGAATAGGGAAGAGATAGATAGAGCATTTTCGGAGACTCTGGACCCTTTTAGGAGAATACAGCTCAATGCCTTTTTACAATCACTTAGACAACGCATAACAGGAATACGTAAACCTTCTGGGTATGAACAGATATGCTTAAAAAGAGAGCCACTTAGACACTCACTTTCAGTTATTTATGCTTTGTTGATAGATTTAGAAGCCCCTCAAGAGCTGGGTTTTCTACAGGCGTGGGAAAGGGACCTGGGTATTACCTTCACGGAGATACAGAAAAAAAAGATACTGTTATTTGCACACAAAGCATCTATGGCAACTAAGTATCAGGAAGGAGGATACAAAATCTTGACCAGGTGGTATAGAACTCCGGCAGTACTGAATAGGATATATCCGCAAGTGGCCAATCTATGCTGGCGATGTCAGAATGCAGAGGGCACCATATTTCATATTTTTTGGGAATGTCCCAAACTGAAAGAGTTCTGGACAATGGTGTCAGAAACGGTCTTAGAAATTACAGATGTACATATGGGAAATAATCCATCAGCTTTTTTACTTCATGATATCCCTTTATCTAATAAAAAATATGAAAACTCTCTTATAAGGCACTTGATTACGGCAGCAAAAGCGTGCATCCCGGCCCTATGGAAAAGTACGACCGCACCAACCAAAATACAATGGATGGGGCAAATAGCAGACATTCAGCAAATGGAAAGTCTAACCATGATACTGAGAGAACAAGAAGAGAAATATCGGGAGATCTGGGCGCCATATATTAAATACAGGGAACAAAGCCTGTAGGTAGATATGCGGGGGACTGGGGGGGAAGCGGGGGGCCCGGTGTCCAAAAGGTAAATATATAATTTGTGTTTTTTTTTTTTTTTTTTGTTGTTTGTGTTTTTGTTATTTATAGATTTTTATTTTATTTTGCGTATTATCAGTGTTTTATGTTGTTTAATCTAGGTAGACTGGATGTGGAGGGTGCTGGGGTTATACCCCAGTTAAGAAAAAGATATTGCAGTGGTGTTGTATAACATAATCGTATCAGAAGTATGAGACAAATATGTATACAAAATATGTGATGTTAAGAAGGGTGTAAATGAGCTGAGGGGAGAAGGAATTAATTGGCAATGTTGAAGGAAGATCTTCTGTATAGGTAGAAGAGAATTATGAATGTATACAGATGTGTTGTTGTATAATACTACTGCAATGTGGAAAAATAAAGAATTTATAAAAAAAAAAAAAAATAGGCAAAGAGACAGGATAGGTCTATTTTACACATAAAACCATTACTCAGGCCACATGTAATCTACCGTATTTATCGCGGTATAGCGCGCTCCCGCGTATACCGTGCACCCCTAAAGTTGCCCCCGAAAAAGTTATATGATTTTATTACTTACAGTTTTGGTGTCTTACCAGTGCGCGCCTTAAGTCGAGTGCCTCCGCCGACATATACCGAGTGCAGTACACTCGGGGTACATTCGGCAAGGCTCGGCTTTGCTCACGCTCAGTAATGTTTATGCGTGAGCACGAGCAAAGCCGAGCCTAGCCGAATGTACCCAAGTGTACTACACTCGGTATATGTCAGCGCAGGAATTCAAACTGAGCGCGGGAAGCGGCTATCGGCGTATATCACGCACCCCCACGATTTCCCCCTTATTTTAAGGGGAAAAAAGTGCGCGATATACGCCGATAAATACGGTAATTACTTATTAGAGGGGAGCTTATTAGTGTGCAAGGATGCATACTAAATAGTGACTCCGCTGGGGTCAATACTTGTCACTCTGAAAGACAGGATGCAGATCAAAGACGGCCAATCAAATTGCTCACGATCAGTGGATAGAGAATATAATCTTGGAGGTGATTCTTGTCCACTCAGAGAATATATTGCCTATGTATTCTCTGTATGAATATATGTTGGTCTGGAGGTTGATCAGAGTATATTCCCTATGTATTCTCTGAGAAATATGGCACAGGTCTAGGAAGAGATTTGAATTATATACTCTGTTGGATTTTGTATCGTCTGTGGACTTTGTTCGTTATTGGAAGTCAAATAAAATGCATTCTCTGGAGAGCCTAGTGTGTTGCTGCGGAACAACAAATTTATAATCATCATACTAATACATCAGATATCAATTATCTTCTGGACACTATACTACATTACAACAGAGAGGACTTCAGTGAGGAACATTTCCCTCACTCAGGACAGGAATATGGCTTCTCCCCCGTGTGAAAGCTCTGATGTGTGGAAAGACTGGACTTCTGTGTAAAACATTTCCAGCACTCAGGACAGGGAATACGGCTTCTCCCCATGTGCGATCTCTGATGTGTGGAAAGATTGGACTTCTTGAAAAACATTTCCCACACTCAGGACAGGAATACGGCTTCTCCCCCGTGTGAGATCTGATGTCTGGAAAGATTGAACTTCTTTGAAAAACATTTCCCACACTCAGGACAGGAATACGGCTTCTCCCCGTGTGAGATCTCTGATGTTTGTAAAGTTGTGACTTCTGTGAAAAACATTTCCCGCACTCAGGACAGGAATACGGCTTCTCCCCCGTGTGAGATCTCTGATGTTCGGAAAGAATGGACTTCACGGAAAAACATTTACCGCACTCAGAACAGGAATACGGCTTCTCCCCCCGTGTGAGATCTCTGATGTGCGGAAAGAATGAACTTCTCTGAAAAACATTTTCCGCACTCAGTACAGAATGCGGCTTCTCCCCCGTGTGAGATCTCTGATGTTTGTAAAGTGTGACTTCTGTGAAAAAAAATTCCGCACTCAGGACAGGAATACGGCTTCTCCCCCGTGTGAGATCTCTTATGTTTTGGAAAGACCGGACCAATCTGAAAAACATTTCCCGCACTCAGGACAGGAATACGGCTTCTCCCCCGTGTGGAGATCTCTTATGTTTGTAAAGACCGGACCAATTTGAAAAACATTTCCCGCACTCAGGACAGGAATATGGCTTCTCCCCCGTGTGAGATCTCTTATGTTTGGAAAGACCGGACCTAACTGAAAAACATTTCCCGCACTCAGGACAGGAATACGGCTTCTCCCCCATGTGAGATCTTTTATGCACGTTGAGTTCAGATTTAAAACGGAAACACTTCCGCACTCGGTACAGGAAACCCTCTTCTCTGTTGGAAGGACGGCACCGTCCCGCACAGTCTGAGGTTCCTCAGGATAAGAGGAATACGATGGTCCGGCACCGTCCCGCAAAGTCTGAGGTTTCCTCAGGATAAGAGGAATACGATGGTCCATCTACACTGTGTGGTGCCGGATGGACATTTGAGGTAGTCGGGTTTTCTCCTGGACTATACTGTGTGATGTCCTCATCTTCTACTTTACAGTCTGGAGACAAAGTGAGACAATCCTCTGAGGTTTTCCTCATCTCCCGTCCATCTACTAAAATAGAGATACAAAGATTATTACTAGACATGAGCTGATTGGTTTCTTATGTGCTCCAATCAAATCATCAGATATAAAATGTCCAGCTGGTAGGAAATGGGTGTAACAAAAAGAGAATACATATTATGGCCCGGATTCTTGAAGCTCTTACGCCGACATATCTTCTGATACGCCGCGTAAGTGCATGATGCGCCGTCGTATCTCTGCGCCTAATTCTTAAAAGAAGATACGCCTGAATTTTGGCCTCATCCGACTGGCGTAATTCTCCTACACCGTCGTATCTTGGGCGCATATTTACGCTGGCCACAAGGAGCGCTTCCATTGATTACGCGTCGAATATGTAAATGAGCAAAATACGCTGATTCACGAACGTACTTACGCCTGTTGCAGTAATCTACGCCGTTTACATAAGGTGTATGTCCGGCGTAAAGTTATCCCACATAAAGCAGGGGTAAGTCATGTTAGGGTATGGACGTCGGAACAGCCGTCGTATTGTACGTCGTTTATTTAAGTTGTACGTGAATGGGGCTGGGCGTAGGTTACATTCACGTCGTAGGCATGGAGCCGTCGTATCTTAGGGAGTATATGCAACGTGATTCTGAGCATGCGCCGTTCGTTCGGCCCTTCATTAGCATGGGGTCATGCTTCATTTTAATAGATCACGCCGCTACCTTACTACTTTGAATTAGGTGGGCTTACGCCGGCCAATTTACGTTACGCCGACGCAAGTTTGGGAGCGAGTGCTTTGTGAATACTGTTCTTGCCTCACTGATTTATGTCGGCATAGCGCATATGAGATGCGCTACGCCGGTCTAAAGATGTGCCGCTCTACGTGAATCTGGGCCTATGTGTATATATAGCAGTGGGTAGAGGGGAGAGAGCAGAAGTCAGGACTATGTAATGTACAACATATTGTATTAGATACAACAGATAGGACTATATAGTATCAGAATGATGTAATGTACAACATAGAGTATATAGTGCAGGGGTCAGGAGTATGTAATGTACACCATAGAGTATATAGTGCAGGGGTCAGGAGTATGTAATGTACAATATATAGTATATAGTGCAGGGGTCAGGAGTATGTAATGTACAATATAAATTAGGGTTATACCGATACTAGTATCGGTATCGGGACCGATTCCGAGTATTTGCGGGAGTACTCGTACTCCCGCAAATACCCCCGATACTGAAATAGAATACTCTCCCCCCGCCGCCGCCGTTACGCCGCATCCCCGCTGCCGCCGAATGGTTAATACGTGCGGGGAACATTACAGCTTTCATTTGAATAGCTGTAATGATTCGCGCCGCGTATAGACACTTCCCCTTGCTCGGGTGAACTGTCCAATCCCGAGCAAGGGGGAGTGTCTATACGCAGCGCGAATCATTACAGCTATTCAAATGAAAGCTGTAATGTTCCCCGCGCGTATTAACCAGTCGGCGGCAGCGGGGATGCGGCGGGATGTCGGCGGCAGCGGGATGCAGGTAAGGGGGACATGGCTGCATATGGGGACATGGCTGGATATGGGGGGGAGATATGGCTGCATATGGGGGACATGGCTGGATATGGGGGGGAGACATGGCTGCATATGGGGGGGAGACATTGCTGCATATGGGGGACATGGCTGGATATGGGGGGGGGGAGACATTGCTGCATATGGAGGACATGGCTGGATATGGGGGGGGAGACATTGCTGCATATGGGGGACATGGCTGGATATGGGGGGAGACATGGCTGCATAAGGGGGAGACATGGCTGCATAAGGGGGACATGGCTGGATATGGGGGGGAGACATTGCTGCATGGGGGAGACATGGCTGCATATGGGGGACATGCTGGATATGGGGGGAGACATTGCTGCATATGGGGGACATGGCTGGATATGGGGGGACATGGCTGGATATGGGGGGACATGGCTGGATATGGGGGACATGGCTGCATATGGGGGACATGGCTGGATATGGGGGGAGACATGGCTGCATATGGGGGACATGGCTGGATATGGGGGGAGACATGGCTGGATATGGGGGACATGGCTGGATATGGGGGATATGGGGGGAGACATGGCTGCATATGGGGGACATGGCTGGATATGGGGGAGACATGGCTGGATATGGGGGGGAGACATGGCTGGATATGGGGGGAGACATGGCTGGATATGGGGGGAGACATGGCTGGATATGGGGGGAGACATGGCCACATCTGTGGGGGGACATGGCTGCATTTGTGGGGGGACATGGCTGCATTTGGGGACACATTTAAAAAAAAGTATCGGTATTCGTTATCGGCGAGCACTTGAAAAAAATTATCGATACTTGTACTCAGTCCTAAAAAAGTGGTATCGGGACAACCCTAATATAAATTATACAGTGTAAGGGTCAGGGACTCATAATATTGGTATTCAGTAATCAGTGGTATATTAAATGTTTACATGAGACAAGTTGCAGAGATCCACACCGCTGCCTCCCATCTCCTGAGACTGCACTCAGTGACTTGGGTCTGAGACTATACAGACATATCCCTCCACCCGGCACAGACATCAGACAACAGAACAAGTAATCCCGGGAGAATTGCTCTGTCAGAGATCATGCTAGACCCGGGCATGGGCAGAAGACCCAAAGCACATACCCCAGGTGTCTAGGTAGAGCAACATTTATGGTGAAACTCAACCTTTTGCTGATCCCCAGAATCTCCATAAATCCAGCCTAGAGACATAAATTGTGTCTGCAGCACAGAGAAGGAAGATTATCACACAGTCCCCGTCCTACCAATCAGTGAGCAGTATGGGTGGTGGAAAATATTTAGTGTTAGTGTCGCCCATAGCCGACTTACGGCTACAGGACGGTTTGTTAATTCTGGGAGTGCGTACATTGTTGTCCTCCTAGAATCGCACCCCCTGGGAGGACGTCGATAATGTAAAATGGCCCCCGATAGTGGGCGTTTACCACGTGATCGCTCCATCAAATGACGGAGCGATCACTTGTAAATAAACTGGCGTCATGCTCTGCCATACCCGGCTGCACTCTCTGCTGTACTCGGCCTCTGTATGTGGCCAGGCTGTGGAAGTCTCACACATGTGGTATCGCCGTACTCAGGAGGAGGAGGAGAATCTATTTTTGGGGGTGTCATTTTTGGTATGTACATGCTATGTGTTAGAAATATTGTATAAATGGACAACTTTGTGTTTTTTTTTTTAAAGTGTTTTAACCACTTCCCGCCCGCCAGCCGTCATATGAGGTCCTTGACTCTGTGCAGGGATATCTGAATGATGGGTGCAGCTACAGGCATCATTCAGATATCAGCTTTTTCAGCTGGTGATTCCCTACACTAGGGATCCTCAAACTACGGCCCTCCAGCTGTAGTAGAACTACACTTCCCATGAGGCATTGTAACACACTGACATTCACAGACATGACTAGGCATGATGGGAATTGTAGTTCCTAAACAACTGGAGGGCCATAGTTTGAAGACCCATGCCCTACACCAGTGTTTCTCAAACTTTTTCCAGTTGGGGCACCCTTAAAAAGTATTTTCAGTCTTGAGGCACCCCAGTCCAAGGCTTGGTTCACATTACGGTGTGTCGCAGAACACGCCCAAAATCATGCTCATTCCTGACACACAGACAAATGCTCTGCTCTTTAGGGGTACCATTAAATTTTAATGACGCCCCCACACATTGGAAAACGTGGGGTGCTTTTGCTGCAGTGCAATTTAAGAAAAAAAGGTTGGCGACTTGTTTTCCTGAATTTTTGTGGGTATGGAAATTAATGGACTGCCCTTCATGCAGCTACACAGATGTGAACCAAGGGCTTGTTCACATGTCATAGGGGCGGTAAACCATATGGTTGAGCTGTTTTTACCACCCCCAACTTCTCCACCTTTAGCTGCAGAGGCAGCAGCTGAGGGTGTTTACATGCTGTGGCTGCAACTGGAGATATACCGAAGGGGCTGCACTGCAACTGTGTGCATTGCACTGTTGCGGTGTAGTGATGCTGCATTTACGGGCTGAAAACAGGTGGTGACGAGGCAACATAATTCCTCTTTACCGCCTGTCAAAGGCTTTTGAAAAGCGATCTGTGCCCTACAAAAGCCATTATGATGGTACAGGAATGGGGGGGTCCAGGATTAAAAGAAACATACACACACATGCTTACACACACACACACACATACATACATACACACACATACATGCACACACACAGACACATGTATAAAGCCATTTTTAAACAAATCTAGCTTCTAGCTCAGCACCTCTCCAGATTCCTCATTCAGCCGGGTACTGCACTCTAGGGGGAAGTAGAGAGCACAGCACACTCTCCTCTGCACTTTACTTTCACTTTTGAAGTAGACAGAGCTTCTCACAATTCGGCAGGAGAGCAGGCTCATCTGACAGCCTTCTCTCCACTGTCCCCCGCGGCACACCTGAAAAGCTCTGATGGCACATTAGTTGAGAAAGGCTGCCTTACACCATAAGAATGATCCTAGCGGCTGTTCTGCTGCTTGATTGTTCTTACGGAGGCGAGAGGGGACGTTCCCCCCTCCAGTGCTTCTACCAACTCACCGTTACGATCGAAGCCAGGATCTTTTTTGGGGGGGGGGGGATTTCAGGCTTTCCAGCCTAGAGGTGAGATGCGAGTCTTATTGACCCCACATCTCACTGTAAAGAGGACCTGTCATGCCATATTCCTATTACAAGGAATAAAAGTGATAAAAAAAAATAGTTTTTGGGAAATAAGTGTTGAACTAAATAAAGTAAAATGAACAATAAAAAATAAAATAAAGTAAAATGAACAATAAAAAATAATAATAATTTTTAAGCGCCCCTGTCCCCGTGCGCTCGCATGCAGCACACGGCGACTCGAACATCGTATGTTCGATCGTTCGAATTACGAACGTTATAGGCCGTTCGCGCCAAATTCGAGTGGCGTGTCACGGCCCATAATTCACTTCGGCAATGCAGTGCATTGCTGGCTGATGATTGCCCAAGCATGCACTATGATTCGCATGCTGGCCAATCACAGCTTGCAAAAAACGGAGAGCCATAATTGGCCAAAGCCAGGGCAGGCAGGCAGGCTAGTCAGCTAGAGTTACAGTGTGTAGAGATATATATGCATCCCAGGTGTTGTATATATATTTATACACTGTATTGAGTTTAGCTAGATCCGCTCCTCCTAATATACTGACAGGCAGGCAGGTGATTGTGCTAGCTGCAGTATTTTCACTTGGTGTACTGTCTGTGTCCTCTGCACAGTGTGCACCTAAAGCTATGTCAAGAGATTTGCTGGTGTTCTCAGATTAATACCACAGGCAGTGATCAGCAAGTATTGTCTGTATTTTGTGCAGCTACATCTCCCTGCAGGCCATTAGTATGTCTGGAAGGACAACAAGGAGAGGCAGAGAGTCACAAGCTGATAAAGAGGGCAAGCAGGCTCTGCGTCTAGAGGCAACAGTGCTGGTCGTGTACACGGTGCATCCTCATCAGCACGTGGCCGTGGGACATGCTCGTCCTTTTTTTTCGGCAGCTGGCCGCATTGAGCCGCAACATGCCAAAGACTTGGTAGAGTGGATGACCAAGCCGTCCTCATCCTCTCTCACCCAGGCTCAGGGTACTTAGTCAGGCAAAGCAGCTGCCAAGGCAGCCTCTTCCCTCTGCTTAACGGCAGACCGTTAAATTTAGCGACCGTAAAAAAGGTTGGAATATCGGCCCTTGTGAGAGCAAGTCTGGATGGAGCGGGAGGGTCCATGGATCCCCTACCGACATCCTCACAATTAGTGTGTACCAGGACCTTCGGGGCCACAAGAATCACTGGCTTCCCCTCTACCCTGATTCTGTGAAGTCTAACGCTTGTACCTTCTTGTTCCAGGCAGACAGAATGGCACTTGCAACTTCCTTGAGTGGAATTGGGCATACGGTACGGCCTCGAATGAGGCCACTAATTTTCCCAACTCCTTTTCCAAGCGGAAGCAGCTTGGAAAAGAAGCTCTTCAGAGCACACCTGCCTGCTGCCATTCCTGTAGGTATGTAGAAGAAGACGTTAAGTCTAAAACTGAGAGAGATTGGACTTTGTAGGCACCGAAATTTAAGAATATAAATATTTTAATTTAGACAATACAAAACATGGGTATACAAGACAATTGCTCAAAATAATAAGAAAAAAGAACAAAATGAGTTTTTTTTTTTTCTTATTTTTTTTCCTTATTATTTTTGAGCAATTGGTGGGAACAATTATCAACTCCAGACTGGACTATGCAATGCCCTCTATCTCGCACTCCCTAAATACCAAATCACTCGTCTGCAAGTCATTCAAAATACGGCCACTCGACTTGTGACTGGGAAAAAAACATGGGAATCAATCTCACCTTCACCGAGATCCCTTCATTGGTTGCCAGTAAAAGACAGAATCACTTCAATGCACTCTGTCAAATGCATAAGTGTGTTCAAGGAAATCCCCCCCAATATCTATGCGAAAAACTAAAAGCTCACAACCCCAATCGCATTCTGCCATCCACCAACCAAAATCTACTCCAGATACCCAAAGCCAGATAAAAGTCCAAGGACCTAGACTATGGAACGCTCTACCAACCAGCATCCGACTGGAGGTGAACTACTTGGCCTTCAGAAGAAAAATCAAAACCCATCTCTTCTGAGGGCAAAAAAGTTTACTCAGGGAATGGATACTAAGCGCCCAGAGGCAATTGAGTTCGCATGTGTCGCGCTATATAAGTTTCTCACTCACTCGGTTTGTAACTCAGAGAGACCGCAGAGAGGACCCACCTGTCGAGGACCCTCTCCTCCCAAGTCCCTGAGAAAAACTGAAGTCTCCCCCCCACCCGAGTGAGTGGGGGCGTCCCTTCATAAAGCTGACTTAGGGGCTGGTTTGACAGGCTTACGGTTCCAGGGTCTCTTGTTACCCTGAGTCTGACTCTGTGCCTTTCCCCCCCATACCTGACCGTCCGGGAGGCCGTCGATACTGAATAAAGGCCGAGGTTCCCCCAGGACCGGAGAGAGGCTGGCCGCTTAAAAGCGGGACCCCTAAACTTCTTTTTAACTGGCAAAAGAGTACTTTTCCCATTGAAGATTTTTTGGATATATCTGTCTAGATCCTCTCCAAACAACCTTTCTCCATGAAAGGGGAAGCCAGCCAGCAGCCTTTTACAACGAGTCTCAGCTGACCAGTTCTTTAACCACAAGAGTCTCCACATATGCACCAAAAGGAGCGAAAGTCGGGAGGCCTGATGGATAGAATCCTTGATGGCATCTACCGTGAAGCATAAAGCTCTAGGCAGGTCGGCTAACTCTCAAGCCTGTTGAGCAAGGATATCCTTCAGGACCTGCTTTGTTTGGTCCTTCAAAGCTTGGCAGATACCTATAGCTGCTATCGCAGGCTGCACTACCGGCCTAGCCGTAGCAAAGGAAGTCTTTAGTAAGGTTTCCAATCTCTTATCCGTAGGATCCTTAAACATTGGTATATTGTCTACCGGACAAGTCAGAGTTTTATTAACACATGAAATGGCCGCATCTACCGCAGGAATAGTCCACTTTTTAGTGAACTTTTCTTCCATCGGATAGAGAACTGAGAGGCCCAGATTCTCAAAGGCGTTACGCCGGGGCACCTTGATATGCGCGGCGCAATTGAACAGATGCGCCGTCGTATCGGTGCGCCGTACCCACAGAACCAGGTACTCCAGAAATTAGTCTTGTTTCGATCGGCGCAACGTTTGTGCGCCGGCGTAGCGTAGGCGCACATTTACGCCGAGAACGCCCAGCGCTCCCATTGATTTCATAATCAAATATGCAAATGAGGGATATACGGAGATTCCCGAACGTACGACCGCCCGACGCAGGCTACGAGCGGTGCGCGTAAGCTGTTCGTCCGGTGTAAACTTGCCCCTCATAAAAGCAGGGGCAACTTTGCACCAGACGTGTGCAGGTCAGCTGGAGAGCAGCTTTAGCAGCACCCTTACGGACGAGCTCAGCAACCACACTTGCAGGACAAGACTTCTGTATGCCAACATGCCAGGGGCAGGCATGGTCATAGCACAACTAGTGTGCGCCCAGGCGCTTAGAATGAGAAGGAGAAGGAGGAGGGCAAGGCAGCGTTTTTACCGAACGCCATTAGACGTCTTGGCCATCGGGGAGCAGAGGTGTATCGCCTCTTCAGATTTAATACTCAAGCCATCCAGGAAATAACCACAATCCTGCAGGATGACCTTACCAGCCCAACACACCGCTCACATGCAGTGCAGCCACTGATCAAGGTCCTGGCAACACTCCACTTCCTGGCCACTGGATCTTTTCAGCGCACAAGTGGAGGTGTGGCTGGGATGTCACAAACCAGCATGAGCAGATGTGTGCACCAGGTTGTACCCGCAATCCTGAGACACATGTCATTTAAAAGAAAAATGGAAGGATGAGGTAAGTGAAGGAGGACTGCATTAAGGTAAAGGAAGATATTTAGGGAATTTTTTTACCTTTACAACCCCTTTAACGACCGGCCCATAGCCGAATGCCGGCTACAGGGCGGTTCGTTAATTCTGGGAGGGCGTACATTGACGTCCTCCCAGAATGACGCACACACAGGAGTGTTTGTGTCCAGAGGACCCGGCACATCGCGGATCACATAAATGGCTGATCACTGATAGCGGCCATTTACCACATGATCGCTCTGTGAAAAGACAGAGCGATCACTTGTAAACAAACAGGCGTTATGACAAGACGTTGGTTCCTCTCTCCCCTCTGTGGACCGATCGGTACAGTGTGAGAGGAGAGGGGGAGAGATCGATGGCAGCAGCGCTGTGGGCTGGATCTGTAGTGCCCACAGCGCTACTCAGTGACAACTGCAGTCACATTCATCCATCCATGCTCTGCTGTACTCGGCCTCTGTATGTGGCCAGGCCGTGAAAGTCTCACACATGTGGAATCTCCGTACTCAGGAGGAGGAGGAGAATCTATTTTAGGATGTCATTTTTGGTATGTACATGCTATGTGTTAGAAATATTGTATAAATGGACAACTTTGTGTTAAAAAAAAGTGTTTTAACCACTTCCTGCCCGCCGGTGTCATATGACGTCCTTGACTTTGTGCGGGGATATCTGAATAATGGGTGCAGCTACAGGCATCATTCAGATATCAACTATTTCAGCCAACGATTCCCTACACCAAAAGAAGGATCCTAGCGGCTGTTCTACCACTTGATCGTTTTTATGGGAGGCGAGAGGGGACGCCCCCCCTCCCGCCACCCTCCGGTGCTTCTACTGACTCACAGCTACGATGGAAGCCAAAATAAATAATAAAAGTAAAATGAACACCAAAAAACATATTTTTTTAAAGCCCCCCTGTCCCCGTGAGCTTGCATGCAGAAGCGAATGCATACGCAAGTCCCGTCCACACATGAAAACTGTGTTTAAACGAAAATTGTTTTGGGGTTCTGTGTCATTTTCTAGCAAATAAATGATGATTTTTACATGTAGGAGAGAAATATCAGAATTGGCCTGGGTGCTCCAGAACGCCTGAAGGTGCTCCCTGAATGTTGGGCCTCTGTATGTGGCCACGCTGTGTAAAAGTCTCACACATGTGAAGGTGCTCCCTGCATGTTGGGTCTCTGTATGTGGCCACGCTGTGTAAAAGTCTCACACATGTGGAATCGCCACACACGGGAGGAATAGCAGAATGTGTTTTGGGGGGAAATGTGTGATATGCATATGCTGTGTGTGAGAAATAACCTGATAATATGACAATTTTGAAAAAAAGAAATACCTTGGAACAGCCCTCAAAATTTTCACTCACCTGCTCGCATTTGGCAAGTGAAAATTTATTGAGGGCGAGTATTCCGGGTCGGTTGGGGGGGTCGAATCTGCTTGGCTCAGGCCAGGGCTAGGTCAGGTCTGCTTGGGCAGGTTCACTCGGCTCGGGCGGGGAACATGTCCACTTGGCTTAGACAAGCTACACAAGACGCCTCCCCCAGTCATCTCTATGGATGGCTCAGTGTGCCGCGCTGAATGCTGGGAAGTGTAGTTTCCAGCACAGCCCCGCGGATTCTCTTCTCACTGACATGATGATGGCAGGCAGGAGGAAACGCTCATCAGAGGACAGTTGGGAGGAGGAAGAAGAGTCCGGCAGGCTTCAGGTAAAACCTACTAGGAAGAAGTGAGAACCGTGAGGTTGGGGAGACAGTCAGAGACAAGTCCGCGTGTGTGAGGGTGCACAGGCTGGCAGTGTACAGGGATGGTGAGCACAGGCTGCCCACTTACTGACTCACACCCCTACCTACCTTATTTAGTGGAGCACAGTGCTGCCACCCATCAGAACTCAGCACACTGAGACCTTACACCAATGTAAGGCAGGCTCTGATTGGTTACTAGGGATACTGTGCTGAGTGTCCATGTTCTTGTCTCTAAAGTCTGAGGATGTACAGACAGTTGGGTCTAGTCACTCAGTGCAGTAACCATAGCAACTGTACTGGCTTCTGATTGGTTGCCATTAGGCCCCCTTTACAGCCCATTCATTTAAATGGGATACCCTACACAAGGCAAAGTAATTCATTGAGCCTTTGCCACATAAGTTTTGGGTGTTTTTTTAAACACCACTCATTTTACAGTGTTTACACATTTTTACATGCAGAAAAAATGGAGTTACACTTACCGGTAACGTCCTTTCCAGTAGTCTTTCAGGACAGCCACAACTTGAGAGATAGGCTCCTCCTCTTCCTTAGGAAACACTGCACAGCCTTTAAAATCTCTCCTCCCCCTGCTAGACCTCAGTTTTTATACGAGCACTCCGGTCCGCTGGGGAGACACAAGAACATGTTAGTAATCCATAGTTTAAACATCAATATCATACTATGTTCCTGGATAAAAAACCCATTCTTCCAACTTTTCAGGAGGGTAACTAGGGCTGTCCTGAAAGACTACTGGAAAGGACGTTACCGGTAAGTGTAACTCCATTTTTCCCTATCCGTCTTTCAGGACAGCCACAACTTGAGAGGATAATCGAGTACTTACAAATTAGGGTGGGACCACGGCTTGCAAGACTTTTCTCCCAAAGGCTTGTTCACCTGCTGACACCAAGTCTACTCTATAATGCTTGACGAAGGTGGCGTAGCTGGACCAAGTTGCGGCTTTGCATATTTGATCTGGCGTCGCTCCAGCCCTCTCAGCCTGAGAAGTAGCCACCGCTCGAGTAGAGTGTGCCTTTATTCCTGTAGGGACTTCCCTACCAGTCAAGGAGTAAGCCTGCCCAATAACTAGTCTAAGCCATCTAGCAATTGTTCGCCGAGACGCTTTTTGTCCCTTTCTGGTCCCAGAAAACAAAACAAACAAAGAGTCTGACTTCCTAAAACCCCGAGTCAGCTCCAAGTACTGTAGGATGCATCTCCTAACATCTAGTGTACTAAACTTAAACTCCCTTTCACCTGAGGGATTGGAACAAAATGAAGGTAACACAACCTCCTGGCTTCTATGAAACTTAGAAGCCACTTTCGGAAGGAAAGCCGGATCGGTTTTAAAAAACAACCCGATCTGGAAAAATTACACAAAAAGGAGGACGAATGGACAGGGCTTCCAATTCACTGACCCTCCTGGCAGTAGTCACTGCAACTAAAAAGACTGTCTTAAACGTTAAATCCTTTAACAAACACTTGTCTAAGGGTTCAAAGGGCAACCCTGTTAGCACCTGTAAAACTAGTGATAGATCCCACTTGGGGAAGGGAGGTCCCTGAGAAGGTTTCTGTCTGGACAAGGCCCTAAAGAACCTGATGATCCAAGGATTGGAGGCTAGAGGGCTCTCTAGAAACACACTGAGGGCTGAGACCTGGCTTTTAAGGGTACTCACTGACAAGCCTTTATCCGCTCCGCACTGAAGAAACTCTAGAACGGACTTGTGGCTTTGTGCTGGAAAGGAAAATTCCTGCACCAAGTATTAAAACGAAGCCAAACTTTTCTATAGATAGAACGCGTCTCCTTCTTCCTACTGTTAAGAAGGGTGGCAGTCAGTTTGTCCGAAAAACCTCTGGACCTCAGCAAGGACTCCTCAGTAACCACGCCGCAAGGTTCCACCTGTGTACCTGTGGGCATAGAACTGGACCCTGCGAGAGGAGATCCTCTCGAAGAGGAAGAAAAAGAGGGGGTTCTGTGGTCAGTTGCTTGAGAACCAAAAACCAAGCCCTCTTGGGCCAGTGGGGTGCCACAAGGATAAGTGAGATGTTCTCCAGCTGAAATTTTCTCAGGACCAGTGGTAGAAGAGCTGGGGGTGGGAAGGCGTAACAAATCCCGAATCGCCAGCTCTGGGATAGGGCATCTATCCCTCTTTCTCCCTCTCCCCTGCCCCGAGAGAAAAACCAATGTGTTTTTGCGTTATCCCTGGACGCGAAGAGGTCTATCTCCGGAGACCCCCATCTCTTGACCAAAAGATGGAAGACCTCCTGATTGAGGGACCACTCGTCTTCCCTCAGTTGACTTCGACTGAGGGAATCCGCTGTACTGTTTTCTATTCCCCTTAGAAAAACTGCTGATAAGGACAGGGTGTTTGTTTCGGCCCAGCGAAAGATTCTTGTTGTTATGGCCGACAGGGCTACACACCTGGTGCCACCCTGTTTGTTCACATAGGCCACAGCCGACGAATTGTCTGACCTCACCTGGACGTGGTGTCCTCGAAGTCTCTCCTGAAAGAAGATGAGAGCTAAACCGATCGCCCTCAGCTCCTTCCAGTTGGAGGAATGTTTCAGCTCTGCCCCTTCCCAAACACCCTGTGCTGGAAGTACACCCAGGTGAGCCCCCCAACCTCTGCCGCTGGCGTCTGTGGTGACAATCAGTGGAGACTGGATATGCCATAGACGACCCTGCGACAAATTGGTGATCTTTCTCCACCACCAGAGGGATCTCTTTACCTGACTTGGGACCTGTACCAGGACGTCTAGGCGTTCTAAGCTGTGGTCCCAGACTCTGAGTACAAAGGCCTGCAGGGCCCGAAAGTGAACCCCTGCCCACTGGACTGCCGGTAGAGTGGACGTTAACAGCCCTAGTGTTGACATCAGGAATCTGATTGAAACCTGATGGCTGCCCTGGAGGGCAGACACCGATTTTTCTAACTTTAGAGCCTTCTCTAATGGAAGGAAGACCCTTAGAAGGGTGGAGTCCAGGGTGTACCCAAAATAAGGAATGCGCTGCGATGGTATTAGACTGGATTTTTCCAGGTTTAACAGCCAACCTAGGTCCATAAGGGTCTTTTTGGTTAGTTCCAGGTCCCTGGATACTTGTTCCGGAGAAGCTGCAAAAAGAAGCAGGTCGTCCAGGTAAGCTATTATACCCACTCCCTGAAGACGCAGAAAAGCTATAGGTTCCGCCAGGACCTTTGTGAACACACGGGGTGAGGAGGATAGACCGAATGGCAAGGCCTGGAACTGTAGGTGCACCACCGAAGTTCCCAAGTCTATCGCTAGCCGTAGAAACTCCTGAGACCCCTCTGCAATGGGTACGTGCAGGTACGCGTCCCTGAGGTCCAGGGAGACCATAAAGCAATTCTGTGGTAGGAGGGCCCTTACCGTGAAAATTGACTCCATACGGAATCTTTTGTATGTTACAGACTTGTTCAGCGGTTTCAGGTTTAAAATTAACCTGTACTTGCCGGAGGGTTTCCTTACCACGAAAATGTGGGAGTAAAAGCCTCTTTTCTCCTCCCCTTTTGGGACTCTGCAAACAACATTTTGGACCTCCAGATCCCTCAAGGCCCCCACTAGAGCCTCTGCTTTTTCCTTGGCTCTGGGAAGCTGAGTGACCAGGTACCTCTGCGGCGGAAGGGATGAGAACTCCAGGGAATACCCCCTTCTCACTATCGCCAAGACGTACCTGTTTGGGGAAAGGGACTCCCATTGTGGGAGGAAGGCCCCCAACCTTCCCCCACTCTGATCTGGGAGTCATTGTTTTTTGGGGGGCTGGTCAGGTGGGCGAAAAATCGCTCCTCATCCCCTGCCCCTGGGTGTCCAGATCCTTTTTTGAGTCTCTGGTTTCGGAACCCCTGTCTGTCTCTGGGGACGAAACCCTCTCCCTTTTAGTGGAGTTTTACGTTTAAACGGAAAATATTTTTTCTTATCCGCCGTGCGGTCTAAGACTGACTCAGGTCGGGACCAAATAGGAGATCTCCTGTAAAGGGAATCCCACATAACTTGACTTGGACGCAATGTCTCCTGACCAAGTCTTGAGCCAGAGAGCTCTTCTGGCAGAATTAGCCAGAGCTGCTGACCTGGCTGACATGCGTACGGATTCTGCTGAAGCATCCGCAATGTAGGCTACCCCCTTTAAAATTGTGGGGAAGGAAGCCAAAATAGTGTCCTTGTCCGTATCCGCCTCAATATGTTCTTGGATCTTTGAGAGCCAGTGCTCTAAATTACGGGCCACTACTGTAACTGCTAATTCTGGTTTTAAATTGCCAATTATGGACTCCCAAGCTTTTTTTAGCAATGAGTCCATCCTTTTATCCATAGCATCCGTCAGGTTGCCCATATCTTCAAATGCTAAATCAGTCTTTTTAGAGACCTGGGAAAAGGCCGCATCTAATTTGGGCATTTTATTCCAAACGGACGTGGAATCTTCCGCAAAGGGAAACCTTCTCTTAAGGGATTGAGAAAAGAAAGGCTTTCTTTCAGGGTCCTGCCACTCCTTCTTAACAGTATCAACCAGAAGTTCGTGCACTGGGAAGACCCTGCCCTTATGTTCCCCCCAGACCTTTATACATCTGGTCATGGAGACTAAGAGGTTTATTATCCATGTGAATACCTAGGGTCGTGTAAATGGCCCCTAGCAATTCCTCAACCTCATCAAGAGATAGCTTATATCTGGAAGACTTTTTGGACTCACTGTCCTGGTCTTCTTCACCTGACTCTGCCTGCGAGTCGGAAGCAACATTCTCCAATAAGGAGTGTTGCCCCTGAGAAGGGCCTGCAAAATCAACTGCCTCCGCTGAAGGATCAGGAGAGGCAGGTGCAAGACCCTGAACATCAGGGTGGGTTGTAACCTGTGTGGGTACCTGCACCCTTTCAAACAAGGTTTTGAAAGAGGAAAAGGTAGAGGCCAGTTCCTTAACTGAAGCAGCTAAACTATCCGCCTGTTCTGCATCCCTTTCCCTAACTAGAGAGTTTTATGCAGTCTCTGCACAAAACTTTCGTCCAAGAATCAGGAAGGGAGTCCCTACAGGAGGCACATTTTTTCTTAGAACTATGTGTCCTTCCTGTTTTTTTCTTGGCTTTTTTCTAGGCTCTTCTGAAAATAGAAGACATAAGGACCCACATTTAAAAAAGCAAAGATACAAAAAGTTTTTTTTTTTTTAAAAACAACAACATGGTTACAACCCCTTGGGAAGCACTAGACAGACACTACTGCTAGGTGCCCTGCTTCCTTTCCCTCCTCTCCCCCAACCACCACGGGGAAGCAGAGGAAGGAAAAAGACACAGCCTAAGGTCTTGGGAAACCCTCCCCAGGAAACCCTTACCTTGGGCTGGCTGGAGGTAGCGTCCCTGGTCGGGTCCCGTTCCGGAGAAGTCACCGACATTGTGGGGTGGTTGCGCTGTGTCTAACTCGTCCCCACGAGTATCCGACACCTCCAGCAGGACGCGTGGGTCTCTATCAGCGACGCGACCCGGAACCGGAAGTCGCGGGTCAAAGGGAATCCTTTCCGAGGCGCACCGGAAGTGACGTCGCCCGCCACTCGGCCCGCGATTTTCAAAAAAAAACAACCTGCGGCCTGAAATCAGGGTGCCCGGAGCTGAGTTCCCCTGCTGCGGTCCTGTGGACACAATAGGGACCCCCCACAAGCCATCTGCCGCGCTCGACATGGGTTGGGGTGCGTTTTTGGCGGTAAGTCTTCGCCCAATCTTCTCCTTTAGGAAGCCCTTGCCTCCCATATAGGAAAAACTATGGCCACAGTCCCCTGACTGCACTGCCCTGGTTCCTCAGCAGTGTCTCCCCACCGGAGGAAACACTAAGAACTGAGGTCTAGCAGGGGGAGGAAAGATTTTAAAGGCTGTGCAGTGTTTCCTAAGGAAGAGGAGGAGCCTATCTCTCAAGTTGTGGCTGTCCTGAAAGACGGATAGGGAAAATGCATGTCAGCTTGCGGTGTTTGGGATGCGATTTACAATGAATCGCGCAGCAAATGTAATGTGGTTTTAGCACGTTTTATAAATGCATGCAGAACTAAGCAATTTTGCATGCGTTTACAGGTGTGAGTGGAGCCTTAGGGATGGAAAGGTGTCACTCCTGCCCAGTCACCTAGTCTAGTGCACCTCTCAACCCTGCAATCTGTACGTAGCACATGTTTACTTAACAAGGCAGTAATGATGTGTACGGTGTCACATTTTATCCTTTTTTTATTTATCACAGTCAGATCAATGAAATATGCTTTATGTTAATATTTATTTTTGAACCTTAATTCTGCATGAAACGTTTAACAGTGTAATTTCATAAGACAATTGAAGAGGGCGTGTTTAGGGGCGGAATTAGGGGCGGGCAGGGTAGGGGTAGGGTGGAGCAAATGGTGGCGAGTAACTCTTAAGGCCTGGCTAGTAGCTCAGGACTTGAA
>NW_024404846.1:0-17500 GCF_905171775.1 Rana temporaria
GAGTTCCCGGGTCTGTACACCCGCTGTGCCCATTATGAGGGGTTCCCACCATCCCTGTGCTGAGTTCCCGGGTCTGTACACCCGCTGTGCCCATTATGAGGAGTTCCCACCATCCCTGTGCTGAGTTCCCAGGTCTGTACACCTGCTGTGCCCATTATGAGGGGTTCCCACCATCCCTGTGCTGAGTTCCCGGGTCTGTACACCCGCTGTGCCCATTATGAGGGGTTCCCACCATCCCTGTGCCGAGTTGCCGGGTCTGTACACCCGCTGTGCCCATTATGAGGGGTTTCCACCATCCCTGTGCTGAGTTCCTGGGTCTGTACACCCGCTGTGCCCATTATGAGGGGTTCCCACCATCCCTGTGCTGAGTTCCTGGGTCTGTACACCCGCTGTGCCCATTATGAGGGGCTCCCACCATCCCTGTGCTGAGTTCCCGGGTCTGTACACCCGCTGTGCCCATTATGAGGGGTTCCCACCATCCCTGTGCCGAGTTGCCGGGTCTGTACACCCGCTGTGCCCATTATGAGGGGTTCCCACCATCCCTGTGCCGAGTTCCCAGGATCTGTACCCCAACTGTGCCCATTATGAGGGGTTCCCACCATCCCTGTGCCGAGTTCCCGGGTCTGTACACCCGCTGTGCCCATTGTGAGGGGTTCCCACCATCCCTGTGCTGAGTTCCCGGGTCTGTACACCCGCTGTGCCCATTATGAGGGGTTCCCACCATCCCTGTGCTGAGGTCCCGGGTCTGTATACCCGCTGTGCCCATTATGAGGGGTTCTCACCATCCCTGTTGGATTATTTTTATCACAGCATGTACCAGGAGGTGCTGGAACACAAACATGGACGGGAACATATGAATGATGTAAAAAAAGGATTACTATTGGAGGATCCCAGATATTTTAGAAGCCGACTCCACCCACCAGGTTCCACCTATAAGGAAAATATCACTGTTAGGTGGAGTATCCCTTTAAAACGACATCCATAGCACAGGATTTCACCCGCTGGGGCACTACCGGCACACAGCCCCTAATTTCCGTCCAGATCACGCAACGAATGGTGAACGGGTTGCCGGGGGGGAGGGGGGGCGCTGAGCAAAGTAAAAAAAAAAAAAAAAAAAACAGAACAGGAGTGGAATTTAAAAAGAAATAAAACTGCTGCAGAAAGCGCGCTTGCCCTTTAAAGGTCTCGGAGTGGCGGAGCCGTTGCTAAGCGTCGGTCCCCCGAGCGCCCCGCCGCGCTGCTGATCCGATACCTCCCGGTGAAACGCGCCGCGCATATCTTAGGAGACGCTTTCACTCCCATCTCTCTGCAATTATTCCGCAGGATCAATAAGCAGACTTCGAAAATTTACAGGTCGGCGTGAGCGGCAATATTTAATCGTTTGGCTGCGATAAATTCCGATGGCGCTGAAGTCATCGGACACACATGGAAAGACTCGAGGGGGCAAGGCCACCACCCCCCCTCCCCCCCCATCAGAACAATCTCCAGGAACATTTACCATAAAGTCACATTAACATTTTTACATTCTTGCTGTCCCATATTTCCATTTCTATTGTTTCTACCTCTAGTTGGCATTTCCTCGCTGAACCGTTCAGATTAACAAATCAAAAAGGATCTGCGACTGACCTGAACGCCTATTCATTTGGAATGAGGGGGGGGGGGGTTAGGCGACTTTGCAGCGGACTTGAGGCCAGATTCACAGCGCAGATACTCCGTCGTATCTCTCAGAGTATCTATGCGGCTGATTCATAGAACCAGTTACGCATAAATATCCCTAAGATCCGACAGCTGTAATTGTTTTACACTGTCGGATCTTAGGATGCAGTACCGCGGCCGCCGCTGGGGGGAGTTTGCGTCGTAAACCAGCGTCGGGTATGCAAATTAGGAGTTACGGCGATTCCACGACGGTTTTTCGCGGTCGCTACGTCGCCGCTAGTCTAGTTTCCCGTCGCAAATTTAGTCGTCGTTTTGGGTGCCCTAACTTTACACAGCACACGTATGTGCTGTCTAAAGTATGGCCGTCGTTCCCGCTTCGAAATTTAAAAATTCACGTCGTTTGCGCAAGACGTCCGGGAAGACGCAAGTACGCTACGCGCGTCGCCGTTCGAAAAAAAATGACCGGCGTAGGTTTTCATTCCAAGTGCTTTGTGAATCAGGCACTTGCGATGAAAACTTGCGGCGGTGTAACATATCTACGATACGTTAAATTAATTCATGCCGACTTAGTTACTGACAGGTCCTCTTTATTAAAAGGGGGGGGGGGGATTTTTCTGACAAGACATTTTCAGACAGTCCAGTAGAGGACGCTGCTGGTTAATGCTGACCATTTATAAATGCATAAACATATAAAAACAACACATAAACATAGAACATATAAACTTATAAATAAACAAATGTAAACTATAAAATATATAAAATAAACATAACAAATATATAAAACATAAAAATAAACACAAATACATAAACATAGAAAATATAAACCTATAAATCAACAAATGTAAACTATAAAATATTTTTTTTTTTTTAAATACAAATATAAACATATAAAACATATAAATAAACATAAATATAAACAAACATACTTTTTTTTCTTTAAGTATAAACATATAAAAATATAAATATATAAACATATAAATATAAAACACGAAAGAAATACAAACAGAAAGGATACATCGGCGATCAGCGCGGTGACGTCACCTCCCCACTAATGAGGAACAACCAATCGCAGGGCGGTGATCGCTCCGAATATCCCGAATACCGCACGGCCCGCGTAGATTTTCATCCACAATTTTTATTTTTTTCCCCCCGCGTCATACTTCATTTTTAATCACGCCGCAATTACTGCGACGAGTGTTTATGGCTTTAATCAGAACCCCGAAGCGCCACTTTCTCAGCGCTGCGCCGGCCCAGCCAGTAAAGGGTTACCTGGGGGGATATTTAAAGGAATTTTGATTGTTTGTAAGTTTAATTACATTTTTTTTTCCAAGGCCTGAAG
This sequence comes from Rana temporaria, assembly GCF_905171775.1. NCBI lineage: Eukaryota > Metazoa > Chordata > Amphibia > Anura > Ranidae > Rana > Rana temporaria. Next base: position 2,996 of record NW_024404846.1, read on the forward strand.
ACAGGAGGGGGGTGGGGGGGGGTGGATAATCAGCAGAGAGGCATGAAGGATGGTGGGGGAGGGCACAGCTGATGAGCGAGCCGAGGGGGCGATGACTAGAATAATAAAAATTAGATCGGCGACCTTGTTGTGCGCCCCCCCCCCCTTCGTTCACAAATAAGGCCAAATCCTGGAGACTCCTCGCTCACTCACAGTACATCAAGGCCACAGACGGTAACAGGCAGCGCATGCTCACTTTTTTTAGTATCAGAACCTCTATTGCTGATGCGACTTGCCCGTCATTATCCTTCTGTATTGCCGCCCCCTTCCCCAAGATGAATGCTTACTTGACCGTGGGCGCAATTGGCTCAGTCATGACCACCTTAAAAGTCCTTTTGATCCTGCCAGTGGATCCACCATTTAGCCACTTCCTGTAACAAGGTGACAACGCCGCCGTGAAACTGCAGATCAGGGTTGTCACCCTGTGGACAGACTAGCGATAGCTGGACATGTTTTCAATGGACACCAGGAATCGCAGGCAGAATCTGGCCCATGATTCCCGAAAGAAGTTCCAGCTCCTTTTTTGAGCACCAAGCTTCACGCATTGCGATTTTGCCATCATTTAATTTGATTGGGGTGCCAATGAGAAATAACGGCATTGCAAGTACGTTCAGCGATTTGTCCTGCGATTCAGAGAGAGAAAGAAAGAGAGAAAGAAAGAGAGAAAGAAAGAAAGAAAGAGAAGAGAGAAGAGAGAAGAGAGAAGAAGAGAGAGAAGAGAGAGAAGGAGAGAGAGAAGGAGAGAGAAGGAGAGAGAGAAGAAGAGAGCGAGAGCTAGAGAGAGAGAAAGAAAGAAAGAAAGAAAAAAAGAGAAGAGAGAGGAGAGAGAAGGAGAGAAGGAGAGAGAAGAAGAGAGAGAGAGAGAGGGAGAGAGAGAGAGAGAGAGGGAGAGAGAAGGAGAGAGAGAGAGAGAAGGAGAGAGAGAAGGAGAGAGAAGGAGAGAGAGAGAGAAGGAGAGAGAAGGAGAGAGAAGGAGAGAAGGAGAGAGAGAGAGAAGGAGAGAAGGAGAGAGAGAGAGAGAGAGAGAAGGAGAGAGAGAGAGAGAGAAGGAGAGAGAGAGAGAGAAGGAGAGAGAGAGAGAAGGAGAGAGAGAGAGAAGGAGAGAGAGAAGGAGAGAGAAGGAGAGAGAGAGAGAGAGAGAGAGAGAGAGAGAGAGAGAGAGAGAGAGAAGGAGAGAGAGAGAAGGAGAGAGAGAGAGAGAGAGAGAAGGAGAGAGAGAGAGAGAGAGAAGGAGAGAGAGAAGGAGAGAGAGAAGGAGAGAGAGAAGGAGAGAGAGAAGGAGAGAGAGAAGGAGAGAGAGAAGGAGAGAGAGAAGGAGAGAGAAGGAGAGAGAGAGAGAGAAGGAGAGAGAGAGAGAGAAGGAGAGAGAGAGAGAGAGAGAGAGAGAGAGAGAGAGAGAGAGAGAGAGAGAGAGAGAGAGAGAGAGAGAGAGAGAGAGAGAGAGAGAGAGAGAGAGAGAGAGAGAGAGAGAGAGAGAGAGAGAGAGAGAGAGAGAGAGCGAGCTGTATCAGGGCCGAATTCAGGCAAAAATGTGGCCCTGAAATGGAGAACAGGGACACGCCGGACCCCCTGCTGCGAGGCGCATGCGTCGGTCGGAGGTGGGACCCCAGCCTTATTGCACGCCAAAAGCCTTGAGATCTTTAACCCTTCGTTAGGCCGGACCATGAGCACATCTAGCGTACAACCGATAATGAAGATTGGCCAGCACAGTGCAGACGGGGTTAATTATGGCAAACATCCCCCAACTTTTCGAGAACTGGGTAGGATTTTGCCGGTTTGTAGGAGGCGAGCAGGATTTTTTTCTGTAGGCCGGGCGATGTGAATGGGAAGATGTCAGGAACTGAAGGAGGTTGTCCCAGTTTGGGTGAAAAAGGTGGAAATACACTTTAAAAAATAAATAAAAATAAAACAAATGTTTAGTCAGGCGAATTGAAGGCCCGGCGGCCTCTCCGCAGCAGCGAGGCGGTTAAACGAGAAGGAGCCAAGGATGCAATCCAGCCCGGCGATGGCTGAAGAACACAAAGTGAGTGCTTGAGACTGGCGGCTGTTTTGGCAGAGAGATGAAAGGTAGCGCCAGGTATTTCCTTGACACCCAGCCCCACAGGAGATCCCGGGAGGGGGAGGGGGGGGGAGTGCCACTCAGGCAGATTCCTGGTTTATAAATACATAGGGCGAGGAGGGGGGGGAGGGGCACACACTGGCACCCAGACACACAATGCTTGTTGGACACCTTCGCTGCCAGAGGGCGCGTGGCCTGGGTCAGGAGCCAAGAGCGGCGGCCATCTTTTCCTGTCTGCGTCATGCCGCCGCGGATTAACAAAAAAAACAAACTCTAGCTGTTCCGCTATCACCGGGCAAACCAGAGAACTCTGCCATGGGGGGGGGGGGGGCACAGCATTCCACTTTACTCATACGGATCGATCAATCGTCCGTCCGTCCCCCCCCCAATCATCGTGTAGCTGAAGTTGGTCTTTAATTTCTCTTATTCAAATTCCATTTATATCTACATGGCCGACGAAGGCCGTCCCACCCAACACAGGGTGACAACGCGTTGTCACCGAGTTACAGGAAGAGGAAAAATGGCAATTACTGGCAGGATCAACAGGTAATAAAACAGAGGAGACAAAAAAAACACATCAGAGCCCCCCTTACATCAGGGGGCCACCCCATCAGAGGCTCCCTGGCAGAGGCTCCCCCCTTCTAACAGGGGCCTCCCCCGGCAGAGGCTCCCCCTTCTAACAGGGGCCCCCCCGGCAGAGGCTCCCCCTTCTAACAGGGGCCCCCCCGGCAGAGGCTCCCCCTTCTAACAGGGGCCCCCCCGGCAGAGGCCCCCCTTCTTACAGGCCCCCCCCCCCGGCAGAGGCTTCCCATTCTTACAGGGCCCCCCCCAGCAGAGGCTTCCCATTCTTACAGGGCCCTCCCCAGCAGAGGCTTCCCATTCTTACAGGGGCCCCGTCAGAGACCCCCCATTCTTACAGGGGCCCCGTCAGAGACCCCCAATTCTTACAACAGGGCCCCCGTCAGAGACCCCCAATTCTTACAACAGGGCCCCCTCAGAGACCCCCTTATAGCAAGGTCCCCATCAGAGCCTCTATCCTACATTAGAGTCCCGGTAAGTGCCCCCCCCCCCTTACATCAAGGTCTCTATTAGAGCCCCCCTATCAAACTCCCACACATCAAGGTACCCTTACATCAGGGTCCCCGTTAGAGCCCCCCTTGCATCAGATCACCATCAAACCCCCCCCCCCACACACATCAGGGTCCCAGCAAGAGCCCCCCCCTCGTACATCCAGGTCCCCCCCCCCCCATAAAACCCCCACACATCACGGCACCCTTACATCAGAGCGCCCCTGCTTCTTACATCAGGAACCCATCAGAGGGATGAATAAAATCTTGCAGAGGGCCAGGTCTGGCCCAGGGGCCGTAGTTTGGCGACCCCTGCTCTAGGATACAAAGTAACAATTCTAAGAAAAAAAAAAACTTCAGGAAAGGGTAAAAGCCTGTCGCCAATTATAATTTTAACAAAATCTTTTTTGGAAGAGATCACACTGGGGGGAGGGGAAGGATTCGCCATCTCATAATTTTTTTTTTTTTATCAAAGATCAAAATCGCTCTCCTTAAAAAAAAAAAAAAAGTGAAAGTCATGCGGGATGGGTGTGGGGGATGGGGGTGGGCGCTTTATTCACGGTTGGGGCCGCGCTTCGCCCCGCCCGGTTTCTGAGCGCACAAGTCGTTTCGGAGTTCCAAAACCCAACCCGGTCACAGATGAGCAAAGCTGGGAACGCTTATCGCAGACTCCGAGTGTCAACAACATCTGTCCGTGGGCTCCGCAACATCTGCCAGGGCGCTTCTTCCCACCGACCTCCGACACCCCCCCCCCCCCAACAACCTTCTGGCTGCCGACGCCTTTAACCCCGCCGCGCTGGAGGCCACAACACGCCGACCACCAATGACGTCACGTGACCAATAATAGAAAATTCTAATATGCAGCCGATTCCGGTCTCTGTACTAGGAGGAGCCGTTCGCTCAGGAAGAGTCCAACGCATGGAGACCCAAGTTTTTATTCAACGCATTTCAGTATCACTCTATCACAGGGGTCTCCAAACTTTTCAAGCAAAGGGCCAGTTTGCTGTCCTTCAGACTTAGAGGGGGGCCGAATTCCAACCAGTAGGGGGCGAAAATGCCTCGAGCCGAGCCTCAGTGAGAATAAACATGGCCTCAGTGTTGGTGGTCAGTAGGAGTAGTGCTCCATCATTGGTGTTAGTGGAAGAAATAGAGCCCCATTGTTGGTGTAATTGGAAGGAATAGTGCCTCAAATCATTGGGAGCAATAGTGCCCCAAGGGCCGGATGAAGGCTAGCAAAGGGCCACATTCGGCCCCCGGGCCGCAGTTTGGAGACCCCTGCTCTATCAGAAGACCGGAGAAAAAAGACTGGACATCCGCACGTCCACGAAATTCTTAAAAAGTTGCCTTTAAAAATGGTAAAAAATGGAAACCGCACTACAAATCACAGCAGACCGTGGGGTGGACAGCCGACGCGTTTCGCACTGGGGTATCAGCGCTGATTGGACGGAATTCTTGGTAACATTGGGTTTACAAATTCTCGCTGTGTTTGGGCGCATTTACCCAGAGTGCTCCAGGTTCAATTACTCACAGGGACAGGAAATGGAGGGAAAATTTCCCTAATGGGAGATACAAAACCAAATTCTGTATATAAAAAAAAATAAAAAATTACACAGAAAATCCGATATATATTTTGAGAATATATTTATAATGCGGCTGCAGTTGGATTTGAACAAACTTTTTGGTGGTATGGACTGTCCCTTTAAAACGCCTGGCGGAGCTACAAATGGCCATTGTGCAACAGCGCCGGTGACAAAAGAGGAAGCGGGCAGCCACACGTCGCCAGCGGCACGTGCATATCCAATTGTGCGAGAGGCTGGGGGAAGCGCTGCCCTTTAATCAGGCAGCTGGCACCGAGCTTACAAGTCTTTTAGGTCACAAAACTCCACGAGGTTAAAAGAAAGGGGAAAAAAATAAATAAAAAAAATCCCCTGCCAGTTTGGCTGGCAGCGGCGGGCGGCGTGGAAGGCCGGGCGGCAGGAAGCGCTCGCTGGGAACGGATCCGCAGCAGATGTGAGGGGCTGATCTGTAACTCTAAGAGCCTGCGAAGGGTGTGTGAAAGAGGTGGGAGGAATGGAGCTGCAGGATATGAACACAGACACAAAAAAAAAAACTGGATCGCTCATCCTTCCAAAAAAAAATCCCAATGTTATGCCTTGTAATGGAACGCAGGTGGGGGACACAACAGAGCGCCGCTCCTTCCCTAAAAGGGACAGTCCACCCAGAACTGCTGTGGGGGGACAAATGCTTAAAGATTTCCCAATGAGGGCAGGGGGGCCAGAAGACGAGAACCAAGGGGGGGGGGGCGCAGAAGACGAGAACCAAGGAGGGGGGCCAGAAGACGAGAACCAAGGAGGGGGGCCAGAAGACGAGAACCAAGGGGGGGGCCAGAAGACGAGAACCAAGGGGGGGGTCAGAAGACGAGAACCAAGGGGGGGGTCAGAAGACGAGAACCAAGGGGGGGGGGGGGCACAATGGACTGGCCTTGAAGACACCATGGACTGGCCTTGAAGACACCATGGACTGGCCTTGAAGACACCATGGACTGGCCTTGAAGACACCATGGACTGGCCTTGAAGACACCATGGACTGGCCTTGAAGACACCATGGACTGGCCTTGAAGACACCATGGACTGGCCTTGAAGACACCATGGACTGGCCTTGAAGACACCATGGACTGGCCTTGAAGACACCATGGACTGGCCTTGAAGACACCATGGACTGGCCTTGAAGACACCATGGACTGGCCTTGAAGACACCATGGACTGGCCTTGAAGACACCATGGACTGGCCTTGAAGACACCATGGACTGGCCTTGAAGACACCATGGACTGGCCTCTTCATGACCAGCTTTGGATAACTATTGGCCTCCAGTGAAGAACATGTAAAAGGTCCAGTGAAAACTAAAAGGAAATCAAACAGAACTCAGGCTACCGCTACTTGGACCATCAATAAAAAACAGTTGGTCGGTGCTTGTTAGTAGGCAATTGGGGTCGGCAAGTGTAAATGAAGCAGACAGGCCGACCTAGAAAACAGGTGGTAAGCCAAGCTGCTTGGGAAGGAGGTCTGAGCGGGGGGGGGGGGGTTTGCATTTGAGGACATTGCCAACAAGGTTTTAGAAAATACAAAAAACGCTAAACTCTCTACATTCCAGATGGCCAAACATAATAAAGACGCAAAAAGTCAACACAACGCAAGCATAAACCAAGGATCAGATAGAAGAGATCATTTAATTTACAAATGTCCAACGCTTTTATAGCCAGACAAAAAGCGCCACAGACGGAAAAAAGGCAAATAAATAGTTAAGGCCCTCTTATTTCTCCGCCATTCCCAGAATCTTCCCAAATTAGTTCAATCACCGAGAGACAGAAACACGCAGAGTTAAAGAAAGTGAGATCGGAGGTGATATTGGCTGCAAGCCTTGGCACCATGCCCGGCTGCTAGTCTGAAAAGATGCCAACTGGCTTGATTCACGCCAAGGCTACCCCCCCCCCCCCAATCCTATGCTCTGCATGCAAGGGGGGGGGGTTGTCCATGGAAGGAGCGTACAAAGAATCAAGGAGACGGATACAAGATTTAGACACAATGCGCTCAGGTCAAACACGAGTAGCTGTTACACAATACAAAACAAAACGCCGAACAGCCGAGAGCGAGACATAAATCGCAGAGATTCCACTACGCCGCGTTCCTGGGCCTGGCAAATCCCGAGCCGGCTAGGGGGGGCGACATTTACAAAAAGGAAGACTGAGGAAACGTACAAAGTGGAATCGGTATTATTTTGGGGAATGCAGGAATCCCGTGCGAGGAATTTAATATCGCTATTATTACTCCGCAGCGTGCGTCGATTGTAGGGGTGAGGAAAGTATTCAGACAATTTTTTGAATTCGGGATATGGCATTCAAATGAGCTTCTCAGAAATGTAGAATATCCAATTTTGAGTCAGGCCAAAACTTTTTTTTTCTATTGCTTTTAAAATGGAGCGGGTCAGTGTCGGAGTCCCTGGCAGGTTTTTAATGCTGTGTAGAGAATAAAAACCATTTGCCCCAATGGGCCATCCGCATCGGCTGGACATCATTTCACCGGACCTGCTTCCTGATGGCGACTGTGCCTGAACAATGTGTGCATGGGACGGGGTGGCCAACATTTCTAAGGGGCGCGTGGGACGGGGGTGGCCAACATTTTTAAGGGGCGCGTGGGACCGCGTGGCCAACATTTCTAAGGGGCCGCGTGGCCAACATTTCTAAGGGGCGCATGGGACGGGGGTGGCCAACATTTCTAAGGGGCGCGTGGGACGGGGGTGGACAACATTTCTAAGGGGCCGCATGGGACGGGGTGGCCACATTTCTAAGGGGCGCATGGGACGGGGTGGCCAACATTTCTAAGGAGCCGCATGGGATGGGGTGGCCAACATTTCTAAGGAGCCGCATGGGACGAGGTGGCCAACATTTCTAAGGAGCCGCATGGGACGGGGTGGCCAACATTTCTAAGGGGCCGCATGGGACGGGGTGGCCAACATTTCTAAGGGGCCGCATGGGACGGGGTGGCCAACATTTCTAAGGGGCCGCATGGGAAGGGCTGGCCACATTTCTAAGGGGCGCATGGGACAGGCTGGCCACATTTCTAAGGGGCGCATGGGACAGGCTGGCCACATTTCTAAGGGGCGCATGGGACAGGCTGGCCACATTTCTAAGGGGCTGCATGGGACGACCACATTTCTAAGGGGTGCATAAGACGGTGTGGCATTTGCCAGGGCGGGTCTACTAATGGTAAGCACATTAGACCTTGTCTGTGTAAGGAGTGCTGCTGAAATGGCCACTTATAGCCCGGGTGACAACGCAGGAGTTCAGTTTGTCACCCTATAACAGAAAATGCCCTTTAATGGCACCTGCAGTTAACCAGGGAAGGCAAAACTAACGCGATTAAACTCCAGCTTTCAACAGTTGGACCAGTCGTTCCTCTTATCCTGCGCAGTGGGCCCAGTTTTGCCCTCTGGCCCTTCAATTTCTGAGGAGACCGATCTCAGCTCCAGTAATTGATGTTCTAAATGAATGAAGAAGAACCGGTGGCACCAGAAGAGCAAAGAGGTTGTTTTTTGTTTCTCCATCACCACAATCATCATCAGGGTGTCGATCGTCCGTTTTGCCGTTGGGTGAATCTTGCCATTGTGTGGAGGACAGAACAGCCATCACCTGCGGGGCCCCAAGGGGGGGGGGGGGAGGAGGGTTAGAACTGGCTGAGCGTTTCTACGTTACGGCTTATGGTAGGAATTGATATGGGTGTGGTGTGGCCATTGTCACTTCACACGCATGTGCGTCCCCCCTGGGTATTACCCGTCCTGTAAAGGGGGCCGAGGATTTTATTTTATTTGCTTTGAGGGGGTCCGATTCTAAAGCAGCAAAAGGAACTTTCACCAAAATGTACATGGAGGAGGAGGAGACTGAGGTTCTGATTCTTACAACCTGCAGCAGACTGGAGCTGAGGCAAGGTCATTGGACTGGAGCTCACAGGTGGTGGTTAAAAATGATTAGAAATGTAACTTTTTCTGAACAATGTTGCTGTATATTGTTACATTGAAAGGAACTCAATCATGCAGATGGCAAAGCTACTAAAAAAAGATCCTTGCCCATCCCCCACACATGTGTCAGCATTCCTTGTGACGATACATTGTTTCAGTATTTAGCTGTGATAATTTTCATTGTAATATCACATACTTCTTACAGATACTATAAATATTAAAAAACACAAGATTTGTTGACGCTATATAAATCTTGTATAAAACCAATTTGATTTTCCCTCCCCCGAAGGCTGCTGCGAGCTGCACTGTGTATGGTGAGCGGACTCAGTCACACAACCCGAAATTGCTATCTGGACTTAAGCTTAAAGATGAATAGAATAAGAAGTATTGTTCTGTGTGGGGTCAGAGGTTATCTGCCTGTAGATGATTGGATGGAGCCACGGGCCTGCAGGTGTCCCCCGCACACACAATGCCGCCAAGCAGGTTTTCTTCCTGGAGAGGAGAGGAGGGCGGCTGACTGCAGGCCCAAAGTTTAGACCAGTTTTATTGCGGAGGTTCCACACAGAAAAGGGGAGAGAGGACGACACTGACGAAACGCGCAGCTCGGCGACGGCAGGATTGGGAGATGGTGGATGCATATCACCAGCTTGGGGGAGGGAGGAAGGGCACTTATCAAGGCCTGGCCATTATTCCAAGTCTAAATTTCCATAAAGATATCAAAAACCGTGCTTACCCCCCAATGTGACCCTGCCATTGAACGTGCTCGTACCACATCACTGTCAGAGGGCGCTACACCCCCAAAATAATTCAACCACCGGCCAGGAGGATAAAGATGAAACGCGAAGATTATAACTGCATTCTGATTGGGTGTAGTTCTGTTAGATTTCATACCAGCCTCTCAACTTTTCTCCCCCCCCCCCCCCCCCAAGGAACCCCTAAAATAATTTTAAAGACTTGAGGAACCTCTACCTAAATGAATCCATCGGGGATCAATGGAAAGAATGTTCCTTACATTGGCGATCAGTGAGAAGAATGTTCCTCACATTGGTGATCAGTGAGAAGAATGTCCCTTACATTGGTGATCAGTGGGAAGAATGTCCCTTACATTGGTGATCAGTGGGAAGAATGTCCCTTACATTGGTGATCAGTGGGAAGAATGTTCCTTACATGGGTGATCAGTGGGAAGAATGTCCCTTACATTGGTGATCAGTGGGAAGAATGTCCCTTACATTGGTGATCAGTGGGAAGAATGTCCCTTACATTGGTGATCAGTGAGAAGAATGTCCCTTACATTGGTGATCAGTGGGAAGAATGTTCCTTACATTGGTGATCAGTGGGAAGAATGTTCCTTACATTGGTGATCAGTGAGAAGAATGTTCCTTACATTGGTGATCAGTGAGAAGAATGTTCCTTACATTGGTGATCAGTGAGAAGAATGTTCCTTACATTGGTGATCAGTGAGAAGAATGTTCCTTACATTGGTGATCAGTGAGAAGAATGTCCCTTACATTGGTGATCAGTGGGAAGAATGTCCCTTACATTGGTGATCAGTGGGAAGAATGTCCCTTACATTGGTGATCAGTGGGAAGAATGTTCCTTACATTGGTGATCAGTGGGAAGAATGTCCCTTACATTGGTGATCAGTGGGAAGAATGTCCCTTACATTGGTGATCAGTGGGAAGAATGTCCCTTACATTGGTGATCAGTGGGAAGAATGTCCCTTACATTGGTGGTCAGTGGGAAGAATGTCCCTTACATTGGTGATCAGTGGGAAGAATGTTCCTTACATTGGTGATCAGTGGGAAGAATGTTCCTTACATTGGTGATCAGTGAGAAGAATGCTCCTTACATTGGTGATCAGTGGAAAGAATGTTCCTTACATTGGTGATCAGTGGGAAGAATGTTCCTTACATTGGTGATCAGTGGGAAGAATGTTCCTTACATTGGTGATCAGTGAGAAGAATGTTCCTTACATTGGTGATCAGTGAGAAGAATGTTCCTTACATTGGTGATCAGTGGGAAGAATGTCCCTTACATTGGTGATCAGTGGGAAGAATGTCCCTTACATTGGTGATCAGTGGCAAGTCATAGAACTATGGAGGCACCATCAAATACGAGGTCCATTCTACCAAAAATGAGGTTTTGGCAAAGCATACTCTGTCTGATACGATATAAAGATCCGCACGCTAAAACGTTGTTACAGTAAATATTAAGTATCTTACATGCCAATTAAAAAGGACAATATCATACATGAACCAACCATTGAACAAAACCAATTCCACGCCAGGACTAGATAGGGCGGGGCCACACAACTACTCAGCAGGACCCGCCCACTGGACATAACTCTATGACATCACCAATGAACATAACACATAATTCCGCCTCCTTCCTAGGATTAGCTTGGTACAGACAACACAGATGGAGGCCAGAAAAAAGTTCTAGGCACACAGTCATAAAAAAAAAAAACGGGAAACTCCTTGAAGTCCATCAGAAGTAACATTTTCCACATAACAGGCCAAAGCTTTCATTACTGACCTTCATGGGAGTGTGAGAACCAGATCTGGGAGGCGCTGGCCCCATGGGGCCCCCTGTAGGTGGTTTCTGAAGGGGAGGAGGAGGCTGCGACCGGGTGGGCGGAGGCTGCAGGGGAGCCCAGGCTGCCGCTCAGGAAACTGCCCATAAAAGACTGGGAGGAGTTCGCCATCAAACCGGTGCTGGCTGCAAAGAGAGAAAATAAAAATATATATAAATAAAAGATTCAGCCCAAAATATTTCATGTGGTCTAAACAGCAAAGTATCACGACGGCCTTAACCCAATTGTTTTACTGCAGCCCTGAGACTGGACTGTTCTGGGAAGAACCTCCGGGTATTCCGGTTTCCTCCCACACTCAGATATGCTGGGGGGTAAATTGGCCCCAGTATGTGTATGTATAAAATGTGAGAGTTAAGGACCTTAGATTGTAAGCTCCTTGGGGGCAGGGACTGATGTGAATGTACATAATGTGCATAGTGATGAGAAAATTTACGGCACTATAAAAAGTACCTGTAACATCCACAACCACAACTATCACCACAACCACCACCACAACCATCATAACCACAACAACAGCCACCACCACCACCACAGCCACCACAGCCACCACAACCACCACCACCCCAACCACAACCACCACCCCAACCACAACCACCACCACAACCACCACCACAACCATCACAACCACAACAACAGCCACCACCACCACAGCCACCACAACCACCACCACCACCACCCCAACCACAACCACCACCCCAACCACAACCACCACCACAACCAAACAGGCAAACATCTAGGAATTCAGACGGTGCATTCTATGCATTAAGATTAAAAAAACTAACAGCTGACCCCCCCCCCCCCAACCCCCAATTAGCTACCCAAGCTCCTCCTCTCTCCAGCGATGTCCATGATCCCCCTCAGCCATCCAGTACTCTCCTCCTGATTGGCTGAGACAAAGCAGCAGCTCAATTGGCTCCCATGGCTGTCAGTCAGTCAAAGTCAGTCAGCCTAACAGGGGAGAAAGGGGGAGGGGGCCAATTCGGGGCTACATGTCTGAATGGATACACAGAGCCCTGATTCAGCCTGGGTGCCCCCATAGAAAGATGCTGGCTGAGGGGGCACTCAAAAGGAGGGAGGGGCTAGGAGCAGCAAAGAGGGACCTGAGAAGGAGGATCTGGGCTGCTCTGTGCAAAACCAACTGTACAGAGGAGGCACGTATAACGTGTTTGTCATTTAAAAAACAAAAGAGACTTAAAAATCCCTTTAAAAAGGAAAATACACACATTACAATCTATCAAGTGATAAAGTAAAATAATTGTAGCAATTTACAGCAAATATACTCCACAGTAGGGAATACAAACAAAAAAAAACAAAAAAAAAAAAAAAAAAAAAAGATATCGATACATGATGCAGTTTCTTTACTTTGTTTTTTCTTTAAACCAATATTGATCGCTTTAAAAAAAAAATATAAAAAATGTAGTATTTTCATTTTTTTTTTTTTTATTATTAATCAATTTAAAATCGCCTTAATAAAATAACTGCAAGCTTTAATACAGGCGATTAACTCCTTCCTTGCTAATATCACCTTTTAAAGGGGCGGTAGGGCCGGGCAGGAAGGGGTTAATTGGCTGTATTGAATATATATATATATTTCTGCCTAAGGAATTTGTATTTCCACCCGTCCAGCCCTGAGCTTTACACAGCTCCGTCACAAAGCACATCCAGAAAAAACAGCATCATTTACAGTTAAAGATTACAGCGCCATTTTCTCTCCACCTGCTGCCTGAACACTGAATGAGCAGCGGAAGACTGATAAAGTTCTCCTTCCGTTCACTCTGCTCTGTCCCATCAACACATTCCTTGAGCACCCAGCACACCCGATTGGCTGCCAGCTTAACCCTCCTTTACCCAGCCTGCAGCAGTCACACTGTGACGTCATGTACAGGTCAAAAGCGATCGTTCTGTCCCGTGTGCGCACGACGATCGCGAAGGCCCCACTGCTCCCCAGAGGGCTATCTGGGGCAGGTGGGAATAAAAAAATATAGAAATATTACAGCTCATTCCTCCACCCCTTGACTTAACAAGCAGTACCCCTTGCAGTGTGGGGTGTTTGAACCCAATGGGGGGGGGGGGATTATTTCCCCCCCCCCCTTTTTTTTTTAAGGAAAAATTCCAGAGTCCCACTTTAAGGAAATGACAGATGAAAATATCCAGCAAGCGTAACTCGGAAGGTGGAAGGCAGGGGGGAAGGGGAATGGAACGCAGAGCGCTGAGGGTGTGTAGCGATTCGCTGGCTGATCAATGCGCTCCCCTCCCAGCCTTCAGGGTGCTATGAAAACCTCACATGGACCAAAAAAAGCCTCCCCCTCCCCTGCAGCTGCGCCTGTCACGGGGAAGGGATGGAGCGTTCCAGATGTGCAGCCCTTCCAGCCAGGTGTCCGCAGCCCCAGCAAAGAAAAAAAAAAAAAAAAAAAAAACGCAAACTTAACCGCGTCTCCGCCAACAGCGCCGCCGCGGTCAGGCCTCGCTTAAAGGGAATCTACAACCTTCTGAATGATAGACAGATGTCCATGTAATAAACTTAAAAGTGGACCTGTCAGTAACTCTACAATCTGCTGGAATAAATTCCTATGAAGATGGGGGAGCACTTATACAATTTCAGGATATAATATACATGCCAAAAAAAAAAAAAAAAAAAAAATGTATATATAATAATAATAATAATAATAATAATAATAATAATAATAATAATAATAATAATACATTTTGTATCATTACCAAAAGTATTGGGACACCTGCCTTATAATATGTGGCTACTATTCGATTTTTGTAAGATAAAGTTTCCATTGAACTATTTATGACATTTCTACATCTTTCAAGAACCGATAAAGGTTTAGATACACTACATTGTCAAAAGTATTGGGACGCCTGCCTTTACACACAGGGCCGGATTCAGAAAGAAGATACGGCGTATAGCTCCCGATACGCCGTCGTATCTATGCGCCTGATTCATAGAATCAGTTACGCATAGATATGCCTAAGATCCGACAGGTGTAAGTGACTTTTACACCGTCGGATCTTAGGCTGCAATTCCAGGCCGGCCGCTAGGTGGCGCTTCCGTATCTTTTACGCGTCAAATATGCAAATGAGCATTTACGCCGATTCAGAAACGAACGACCGGCGCTTTTTTTTTTTTACGTTGTTTGCGTTCGGCTTTTTCCGGCAGAAAGTTACCCCTGCTATAGGAGGGGTAAGTGCGGCGTATCCTATGTTAAGTATGGCCGTCGTTGCCGCG